>NC_061513.1:37081515-37287712 GCF_022539505.1 Lolium rigidum | reverse complement strand
GCGCCGATCCCATAAAATGCATGCCAAATTCTGTTTTGTATAACAACAATAAAAATAAGGTGAAATTAGGTTTTAGTTTCAATGGTAATTCTCTTTTTAGGATTTGCAGAAGTGAGGATGAATTTAGGATAACACACAAAATCACGAACTGAGTAGCAAATGCATCACAGAAATAGAAGAATATAATACATTAACTACCACTATGGTTCTATTAAGAGCAACAAATGTAAGAAAGGAATCAAAAGCCACATAGTAAGCTGCCTATGGGCATTGTCGCAGCATGCTCTGTTGAGGTTAGCACACAGGAAACGTTTGTACTTGCAACACCAAAAGTTAGCACCGATGCCAAATGAAAAGATGAGTTAACACCATTTAAATGTGAGGAAAATCAAAGAAATGCTAAGAACTGGTGCTTGTCTTTTCGCATGGATGAAAGTATTGTATAACATATATAATAAGCTGAGAAAACAAAGAGAAGATCATAACATAATTGTTGGAACCAGACGAAATTACAAACATATTAACACATCACGTGTCAAAAGCAACACAATGGCTGCACTAAAGAGGCTATTAACAACCTTAGACTACATGAGCGTACAACAATTTTATAGATACAACCTTGGTAATAGGATCTCATCCTCATTTTCTCTAGCCGTTTTTCCAGACACTCACATGCAAGAGATTAAAGTTGATCAATCCAGCAAGAGATTCCTTGGATAGTCACCTGCTTGATGCCGTGGCGCAATATTGATAACCAATGATTGATGAGTTCAGATTCGTTGACCACACTGAAATAAGATAAAAGACCCATTTACCCTGGAAATATAGGTTAATAGGAAACATAGAAATGATATCAGGCTGGCATGTCTAACGAAATAAAGAGCGGCTAGCAGAATAATCTCAGATAGTGGAGCTAACAAAGATAACTACAGCTCACTCGGTTTTCCCAAAGAATCTCAACGTGTTTCCATTAAAGCACTATCACCTCAGGGATCAAATTTTAGCAGCTGGTTGCGGTCAATGCAATATTTAGACCATAAATATAATGAACATATGGACATAGAAAGGAAGCAAGCGAGAAACATCAGCGACTTTCTTTGGGTCATAGAGGAATACATACTTCCTTGCTAAGCACTGAATCCTTTTCATGGGACCATGAAAAGAGCAACAGCAGAGATTGCTGAAATATTGCTAACCACATCTGGACATAAGAGAAAGAGAATTATTTGTCTTTGGTCCAAGAGAATAACCAGATAATTTATGACAGAAGTAAGCAGAAAGATTGGTGAGCATACACAATGTCGTTCAGAAGTCACAGCTGGCACATTGAGACAATATATTTCACCCAAAGAGGGAAATCATCGAGATTGCCATATTAACGTTCAATTACCATTGATGCACCAATAATTATAGTAAAACCTGCTGCAACCGGTCTAAGAATTTGACCTTGGTAGCACCCGTAGGAATTCACTAATCTCATACGCTTCACCTTCATGCAAGATATCAATGAAGTTTTTAACAGGTACAAATATAGCACTATTGGTCTTAAGAAAAAAGTAGTCACATTCATTTCCTAATTAAGTTTTGGAATCAAAATTCATATAAAAAAGCATAAAACTTGTTCCTCTATGCATTGATGACTACATTCTGATGCCGAAAACTGGTTTTAACTTGTGGTAAAGCTAAATAAATTATTAAAATAGCAACATAATTGGTTACTCGGAGACAACTTGTCCACACATGTTCCAGGTGTCCCCGCCCTTCAAACATGATCATAACTGTTCGACGACATCCCACAGAGTATCATAACATCCAGAAAAACACCAACACATATAGTAGCCCAAGCATATCTGGTGGAACCAATACATTATAAAGATATGTCAATTAGTTTTATGGTAACTTCATTGTGAATCACCGACTGGTTTTTATTAATCGTCTTTCTTGGGTGGATAACTAAGCATCTTTAGCAGTAGAATTAGCAGTAGTATCAACAACAAAAAGGAATCCACAAGTTATTTTTTTTACTCCAGGCTAAAACGCGGCATCTAATGAGGCAGCGAAAGATAAGGTTAAAATGGAAAGGTTCATCATCCAGTAAGAACTCACCTTTAATTCTTTTGGCACCCATTACAGATGACACAAATGGAATTCTTTGAGCAGGAAGAATACATCTACGGACTTGACCAACCATTATACCTTGTTTAAATCAACCTGCATACACAAGAAACGAGATGAAATTCTCTTTAGAGATAAAGATTAGAATCTGATGCAAATAAATAATAGCGCGCGAAATTAGCAACACCTTGTTTCAGCCACCCACACACAAAGTCACCTTGAGGTAAATTGCACGGACAAGTCGACATGAAGAATAAAATTATTTATAGGACTATACAGTTCAGTTGTTAGGAATTCAATACAAATAAGAACATGTAAATGTGCAATAGCGAGAGCATTTTTAATAAGTAGGCAGTAGCGCAGACCAAAACACTTGATGGTCTACTTGGTGCCATCCTTGGTGACAAATGGGACACAGGTTATGTTCAGGGCAGAGATAATTGTTCTTGTCAGAAGATTAGTTCCTTTTCAATGTCAAATAGTTTCTCATATCGGAATACTGAAATTTAGTAAAACCTATACAGGTCTTGTTTCAGAGAAACTATTTCTCCTAGAGATGGAAGGAGCAGCCCATGAAAGGTTAAAATAATACCACCTCAGGAAATGCTCCGGAATATACTGTTCACTCTAAAGATCGCTAGGTGCTAAAATGTCATTCTAGAAAAAAGATTGAAAGAAGAGACCTATAGACTGACTTTACTTTCTTCCGACAGGTACAACGTTATTGGTATGTATCCAGTCTCTGCTCAAACGACGCCTGCTTATGTATGTAGACATGAAATTTACAAATTGATAGAAAGCCCTATACTGAACATTTTTTTGCTATGCCTTTTCAAATTTTCAAAGTGACCATTCTTGCTAGTCTAGCACAAGACGAACCTTTAGTTCTTTCGAGCTATCCAAATTATCATAGAACCACACATGCTACTCTCCCTTTTGATACAACATGTTTAATGTGGGTAAACTTGAATTACTCAAAAACTTTGGAAACAATATGACCAACTTGTGGTTGATAGTTGATTTAGTGCTCCGTCTAATAATGTACATCTTCCGGAGGGTGCAATCATTGTTCGCTGCATGGAATCAGACATAGTTGCACCTGAAAATCTGAAATGACAACAATTCAGACAACAGGGTCGATACATTTGAGTTGTGGAGCAAGATACAAACAGAACTTCATCCGTGCTATGCAATATGCTGGCAGAGAAACAAGTATACACTACAATAAATTGGGGAAAACTTATGTAGCTGGTGCTTCCATGAAACAATACGGCTCAGATATTTGTCTGGTGGTAATATTTTACAACAAGTGTATTTGTAGTATAAGTAACCAGAAACCAACTATATTGTTTAAGTAAAAAAAATAGGAAGATTGAGATATTTGGGACATATAAACACACATATATGAGGTTGTATATGACTAACCAAAGTACCATGAAGGAAATCTTGGAGCCATCTCAACCTGTATGAGGCTTCAACCTGTTGAATCAGCTTGACAAAAAATGAACAAGTGAATATCGAATTAACAAAGGAGCAGAGAAGGAGCATGATTCAACTCAACTAACATTCATGAAGAAGGACATCAAACAATCTCTTGATATTAAAATGCAAGCAGCATAAATCTCCTGCATAGATCCAACTATATCTTCAATTTTTTCTTCTCAATCATGGCAAGTGAAAACAAAGAAATGGGGCATGGGAATGCCTAGCTAAAGTCATAATTTGCTTTACTGGACAATAAAATCGCTACTCAAAAAGCAAGCAACTTAAGGGAGACATTAAATATAAACAAATTGTGTATCCCGGTTATATGTGTTCTTACGGTATAGGCCGTGATGTGGAAAAATAGAGATGATGAATTATGCTTTTGAACCAGAAGAAAATTTGTTGTTTTGCAAACTAAGCAGGACACTACAGGTTAAAATTAATTTTGTCATAAATAAGAGTGGTTTCTGCTCTTATTCACTGGTAGGAAATACTAACTATCAAGCAGGTGTTCCAAATATATATGCCAAAGTACCATCAAACATTGGCGAAAACAAACTCATCACAATCCGGTTATACCTGAAGCAAAATAATTCGAAGCTAATGAGCATTGCAAGCCCAATGACATGTAAGCTGCAGCACGAACCACCTATCCAAATACGAATAGAAATGTATCTGCATTAAAGATAATAACATTCTAAAAGAGGAAACCATAGGCTTTGTGAAGAAAAGACAACAACCAAAGTAACAGACCATTTAAACTTGAGATTGGCTAAAGAAAGAGCATCTTCACCTGAAAAATCAATCAGGAAGGGGGTGACATTCTAAAATGTGTTATCCAAAATAAATGAAGCATTCCTTTCCCTGAACAAAGAAACCCAAATGGAAGCTGCAGGTGGCTTTTCTACTTCCGGAAGTTATGGAGTAAAGGAAGAGAATAAACAAAAAGGGACAACATGATATCATCCACAGTCCCAAAGAACGACAATTTGAAGTTCCCGAAGAAACATGCGGCTTAGTTCCCGAAGAACCAGTGGCAAAACGAGTAGTGTGTTCATATGTTTTCTGTAGTATTTATGCACATGTTTTGAACTTGAAGTAATAGCTGGTCTCCTGGTTGCCTGTCAAAATGCTTTAAACTAAAGTGCAAAGGGAGAATTAAGCCTCTAGTGTTGCATTGCTGTATTACAATACATGACTACCCTTTACCCCCACCCCCTTTTTTTTACAGCAGCAAAACACCATTATGCGAAACAGAAACCATTATCTAAGATAATAAAGTGGGAAATACTCCATCTTGTATGTGAAAGCCAATAGAAATATCAGTGAATTAATGACTTGCAAGAACTATGTATTACCCCCTTTTTATTGAATTCATGTGGATTAGTCACTCATCATCCGGTGCAATGTAATCTAGCTGTTATAGTTAATGATATATCTGTAAAATATCCATAAAACTTGATCATAAACTAAATTATTTGTGGCATATAACGATATACCTGTAAGCATCTGAAAACTACTCCAGTTTAATAGTGATAATGTTGAGTCTAGAAATCTAGAAACGGTGCAGCCTGAATGTAAGCTGCACTTTGGTCTGTCTCGCCGTCCTTTTACAGACTATAAGGCACACATACATACTATTAATAGTATGCATCGTGCACTTATTGTTCTAGCGAATGTGTATGTATTATATGACCAAGAATGACCGAGAAAACTATAAGCAGAACCTATGAGATGTTAGAAAGGCGATGTGTAGTAGAAAAAGCAGAAGCTGCACTTTTATAAGCATTTTTTTTCATTTATCTGTCCCTTTGTTTATTGATAACAATAAGGAGACCAGGTATACAAGTAAAACCAATTTAGTGGAGATGAAAGGAAATGACAGAAACTAAAAGGAGCACTCACTTCGTAATGCACGTATGGAAATACATGGCAATGAGGATCTCCTTGACATGAAGGAAAATAAAAAGGAGTATTGGACTGCTCGGAGCTGTGTAATCTCTTCTCATCTCGAAGCAGCAGAAGAATACCTAAAATCACGAAATAAAAAGGAAAGCATACATTGTATTTTTCGATAAGCAAGAGAAAGGAAGAGGTAAAGCTCAGGGTCAATGGAAACAGAGAAGAATACCTAAAATCACGAAATGACTAAATTAGCATCACCTTATGTGTCTATTTACCGAGCACCCACCCATCAACAATGATCAGTATATGAGTTAAATTATCTACACTATGGGAAACTGGGGGAAATGAAAACATGGCAAAAAAAACGTTGCTAAATGAAGAAAAACCAAGAGATATAGCAGTATACTCCTCCGTACGAACAAATGATTTGGATGCTTGCATTTCAGCAAAAAACAAGGCCAACTCTTGCTTTTCCTCCTACTTTTCTTATTAGCTCTACTGGAAGAAAGACCTACCAAAAAAAGGAAAATTTAATTACTTCACCTCACATAACCTATGAAGGTAATTAATTTACCAAGCTCATAAAGAGGTTTCAAGATTGAGTTAACTTCTGTAAGATGATATTTGTGTCTTTTTACCCACTGTGAGCAAATGTCAGGCAAGACAAATCGAAGTCTGTGAAGGAGATGTGCCTATCTCTATGAATCAATATATTCTCTCTCTCTTTAAGCCTTAGTACAGTATAGCTGAAGATAAATAATATCCAGTAAGAGGAAACACACCACGCTAATTTCAGTTGTATTCTAAGCAATATAATGCGATAAATTATCAAAAAGTGTCAGATGTTTTATCTTGGTAAGGAAACACAACCATTATTAAGGCCCTACTGACAAGCTAGAAGGACCAAATTAGCATTGGTACTATTTTCAACACAACAAAGAATCGTTCTTTACATGGTTTTTAAGGCTTGCATTGGAAAGGTGGACATAATTAGCATCTAATAATGCTCACATGCAGCATAATCAAAGACACTTTTTATACTTTTTCATGTACACACAATCAGATAGAAGCATTTTGTGAAAATTGAAGCTCACCGTATGCATTTCCTATCTGGATTTTTCTTAAATCGATCAGTCACAGCAATACAAAGAATCATATGTAGCCATTTGATGTCAGGGATTTAAATCTGCCCAAGGATTTTTTTGGATGTACATCATATAGAAAAGCACAAATGTATTTTACATGTACAAGCAAATATAAGGAGCGTGAGTACTGTTCAGGCTGTTGTTAATAAAAAGTGGAACAGAAATATTGCAAGATCTAAATGATGTAGGTCTGACTTAACTTCAGGACAAGTAGTTGAGACCTAGCCCCGGAACCTTGGCTCATGACATTGGGGAAAAGCCAGCAAAAATAATTTAGCTATTCCCTGCAAAATAAGAACATAATCCAAAAAATGATTGTCTAGACAGTACTAAGAGACAAATCCGAAATTAGACAGTACCAACCTTCAGTAGCGGCACATACAACGACAGCCACTACTCCTTCTCTGCTCGTGAAGTTGTTCCACAAATCCAAAATTAGATTCAATGATAAAACAAAACAAAACAAAGTACCAACAACTTGATTTACTACAGACTTGGGCCAAATTTCAGAAAAAATAAAATTCTAAACAACAGAGCAAAATCAGTCTTACAGGTTTTTTGTCAAGCACCTTGTAGGTATAGATAAACTGAAACCTGTACAAACAAAAGTGAGAATATGTGAGGACTGGAGAGATAGAAACATGCAAAAAAAAGGTATGGATCTATGGGGATTAGAGAGTGGGGGAAGGGAGGGACGAACCTACTTACAGGTTTTTTGTCAAGCACCTTGTAGGCACAAACAAAAATGAGGATATGTGTGGATTAGAGAGATAGAAACATGAAAAAAGATAAGGTTCTGTGGGGATTAGAGAGGGGGGGAGGGAGGGACGAACCTGCAGGTGGATTTGTGCTTGCCGCTGAGGACGGTAGCGGAGGTGCCATGGCTGGTTACGGCAGCGCATACGACGACCGCCACTTCTACTTCTCTGCTCCTCCTCCTCCTCTCAACCTTCACTGGCTGTAGCACATCGTTGTGTTGGTGCTCGGGAGTGGAAGCGCAGCGTGCAGAGAGGAGAGCAAGAGCGAGGCGGAGAAGAGCACGGAAGGAGACGAGGGCGGCGACGGCGCCGGTGCAGAGGAGGAGGACCGTGCCAGATATTCGGGCGGCGCCTCCCCGCGCGCTCACACCATGTTTCGCCAGCGGCACCGCTTCCACGGTGGAGCAAGGAGAGAATGAGATCGAGGGGAGGGAGTGGGAGGCGGCGCGACCGCGCGGCTGTGGCGGCGGTTGAGCAGGAGACGTATGGGGAGAAGACAGACGGGGAGGGGATTGGAGGAGTAGGGCGGACGGTGGTGGTGCTTTGACCAATCTACCCCGCGCGGAGAAGATCTTTTCGTTGGCGGCGCGAGGCGAGCCCAACCCAAAAACGAGCCGCACCGACTGATGCGCGGACCCGACAGAACGTGGGCCCCAGACACACCCAGATGCGGGTAGACCACAACCAATGCATGGCTTTATCTAGCGCCAGGGACAGACGGTAATAAACGCGCGCGTGGGAGGCAGCCAACCAGCAGCTGGGCTGCTGCCACAAACGGATGGCCAAGATCCTGCCACTGTAAAGATCGGAAAGCCCACATTCTTTAACCGCTGTGAGACCCCCTATGGGGGGCATCTATTATACCTTTAGATACTGAAGTCAATTTTTACAAAATTCAGTGCAATTCTCCTGGTTCTCTTACTATACACTTCTGGAAACTTTCAATATTTTTAATGAAATGAATGGAGGTTCTTAATATCCACGTTACATGACTGCAGCACATATGTGTTGTACGACAGTGACACCAGACTACACATATTTGCATTGCTAAGCTTATTATTTGTCAACCAACTTGGTAGCAATTACATGCAGAGAGACAAACAGCGGATATAGCTATGCCTACTGTTTGGATACTACTGACAGATACTATGCATATTAACATGGTTCAAACTAAAAAGAGGAATTCAACACGGTAAAGTGGCTTACATTAGTAAGTCAGATGGCATGCAATCGAATCCTACCAAATAGTTTAGCTTCCTCATCAATTTCCACCACCTCATGATCCAAACATAGATAGCGTTCTGTCATAGAAGTCATACCCAGTGAAGATATAACAAGGATCAAACACAATGTGATTCATTCCTGTTGATCAGGTCCTCCGCCCAGAGCCGGGAAGATAGGCGGCCAGCTCATCATAAAGGGAGAGCAACGTATGTGGTCAAGCACCGAATAAGCAAGAGCTGCTCCACTTGTCCTCCTCTGATAGACCTTCTCAGCCAGCCTGCTCCTCAGATGAATATAAAAGAGAACACCACTTGCCACATGATCCAAGAATACAAACTCAGCGTTCTCCCCGACTGCAAGAACACCAAAGAAATCGCCATTTTTTGGCACCCAACTGTCAGCCGCAACACGTCTGCATGCATCCAGGATGCAAAATGTGTCCACCAGCAGCCAGCCGCCTGCATGATTGTCGCCGCCTGTCATCTGATAGAGCCACACACTGAGCTGAAACCCATCCACATTGACAAGATAGAGCCCGGAACCATCTGCACATGAGATATTGTAATTGTGCCCCACTCCAACAGGGAGCTCAAGGGTGAAGAAGCTTGCAGTGGCCAAATCAAGAACCAGTGTATACCCAAAAGTGGTCACCAAGAAGACCTTGGCGTGGACTGGTGGCAGCATTGCTTTGAGGAAGGTTGCACCGTGCTCGTCCGGGAGTTCTAGCTCTGTCGCCGCGGTGGCAGGGACACCCCATCCGCCGGATCGCATGACGTACAATTCCGCAGAGACTTTTCCCCCAACACTCCAGAGATTCACCAAGGTGATGCCATCGCTGCCCCCATCCTCGGGTAGGAAAATCTCAGTGAATGCTTTCTGAGGGCGAACCTTCCAGTCACGGCGGGACACTGGGGTCGGCGGGAGGACGGTTACAGGCTCCTCCGCGAGCAGCGGCGACAGGAGAGAGTACCTGAATCTGTCGCCATGGAAGAACCCGGTGATGAAGCGGCCGTTCCGGCAGTGCTTGATACACTGACCTCTCACGGCGGCGAAGGCGTCGTTGCAGGAGGCGGCCGCGCGTCGTGAGACGGCGGTGAGCTCCGGGGGCTGAGGGAGAGGCACGAACTGATACAGGCTTGGAGAACCGACGCAGATGCCGAGGAGGCGGGGTGGGTGGCGGTCGCGAAAGCGGCTGAGGAAGGCCGGGTCGGAGATTTGGAAGAACCACCACTTGGAGACGAGGGCGGCGCGGATGAGGTAGTTGGGGAAGCCGAGGTGGAGGAAGATCTCGCGGAGGAGGTCGTCGTCGCGGAGCACCGCCGCCACCGATGCGGCCGCCGGCGTCAGTCTATCGCCGTACATCTTGGGGGATTTTGCAAGGGTTTGGTTTCTGCGGGAGTAGAGCACAACGCGAGGAGATTTTTATCCTGTGCAGAAAAAAGAAAGAATTTTCCAGCAATAACGTCGCGAGCATGATATGGCAAAAAAATCGATATGCAATGATTTATTTCTTAATCTTGTGTTTGGTAATCAGCTTGTTGATAAGAATAATCTTCTAATTAAAAGAAGGCAAACCTTTTTCAACTTTATATTTCCTACACCCTCATACACGGTACACCTAAGATATCATCATTGTACATGTCCTTACAGTTCTAACCTTGCAGGCATCTGGTCCACAATTGATTTGGACCAAGAAGCAGTTTCCTCATTGGGATGTGGAAAAGAGGCGTCGCGGCTCCTCGCAGAGCGGGAAAAGACTCGCGCCTAAGATTTGGTTTGGCCCCGTTGCCATTGTGGCCCGTGGTTGTCTTGACACACCGCCCGCTCAAATTTCCACCTTCACAGATCGGCGCCACCCATCATCCACTATGAGCCTCGTCAAGTTCCACCTCTGCACCACTAAAGTCATTGTTCATCGATGGCGTTCTCTGTCATGCCTCCCTGGTCGTCTCGGTTGGCAGGTAATGGCGATGGTTGCAGAGGGGAGAGGGAGGAGGCATGGCGACGCCGGTCTTGGTGGAAGAAAAAACAAGAGAATGACGAGGAGGAAGATAAGACGTCTACGTGGGTGTAGACAGGGTCAACCGTAGAGATCGTTCGAGGCATGCATATTTGAACTCTCTCTCCACCCCTTCTCCCTCTCTCCCTCTCTTTCACTTTTCCCTCTCCTCTCTCTTGCTCTAGCTCTATCTCTCTCTGTATCTCTCTCTCTCCTTCTGTCTCTTCTTTGAGTCTAGGTTTTTATTCAAGCAAGCAGTACTTAGAGTCGACTAAACATTTCACCCATTTTTTTCCGAATGAAGTGCTTAAAAACATGGGAAGATGTTTATTTTAGCATCAAAAAATATCTTATGGAAATATCATTCACATGTACATGATTTTGTAATTGCAAGAAAGGAGCTAGCATTTGGTAAGATACCTCCATAAAAAGAAGACAAGACCTAGATGAGATTTAGACATGTGGCATTTCCTATTCATGGCCTTAAGTGATTCTACGGACCCATTCCATCGAATTGGTCCAACTCCTTTCTCTTCTACAACCTGTTCTTTGTGAGTAATAAAATAACATGCACTTCTAAATACTCAATGTCACATGTAGGTTATTTGGATTCACATGTAAGATCTCTAGACTAGCGTCATGGTCCCATCTTCAATTTAGCACATGGCTTCGTTGTTGTGCTCAATCCTTGGTCACCAAGGTATTGGAGCGGGTCGGCCTAGGGCATGCTTCCAGTGAAGGGTTTGCAAGCGGGGTAGGCCTAGGGCATGGTTCCAGTGAAGGGTTTGCGAGCGGGGTAGGCCTAGGGCATGGTATTTTTTAAGTGCAAGACTTTTTTTTTCTAACATTGATGTTTTCGAGTAAGTTTTCTTGCGGTTTATGCTTGTAGTAATGGTAAAAGAGAAACCTAGACAAATATTAATTTTTATATAATAACTCGTTCAAATCTAAACC
This sequence comes from Lolium rigidum, assembly GCF_022539505.1. NCBI lineage: Eukaryota > Viridiplantae > Streptophyta > Magnoliopsida > Poales > Poaceae > Lolium > Lolium rigidum. The sequence goes on along the minus strand of NC_061513.1, from coordinate 37,276,127 downwards.
CCACAAATGGATCAAATGTTAGTGAAAACATAGTAAGAACATCTCTAGCAGAGCACGAACTCGCGACCGAAACTGAATAATTCTGGCGAGAATAGCGGTTTGGGTCGAAACTGGGCTTGAACGGAGCCCGAACTCGCGGCCTGGCCCCTATAAGGAGTTCGGGCCCTCAAGAAATCGAGCGGTCGCCCCGTATTAAAAGGGCCGTGGAGGGGAGTTCGGTTTCCAAACCCTACTCCCCTCCGCCGCTTCCACTCCCTCCGCTACCGCCTACCCTGTTTCCGGCGAGCAATCGCGCAGCCCCTAGCCACCGATCCACCCTCCTCGTCGGCGCGATGGCCTCCCGTGACGGCTCCCAAGGCCACGGTGCCGGATTGGGCGGCGGGGACTCACCGCCGCGTCTGCCCGTGTTCCGCACTGACGCGGAACGGCGCAAATGGAACAGGTCGAAGGGCGCGGGCAAGCGCAGCGCCCGCGGGTGGACGAACTGGTGGCTCACGCCCCCAGGGAAGCTGGCCAGGTACGCCAACGCCGGCGAGTGCTCCTCGTCCAGCGGCTCAAGCCACGCACCGCAGCTCCCCATCACGGACAGCAGCGACGACGATGACCTCGTCCCCGCGTGGTCGCCCACCATCTCAGCGGGCGACTACGTCCACGGCTGCGACGAGGAGGAGGCCGTGCTCGCGTAGACCAAGGCCGTCAGCGAGGCGGAGGCCCGCGCTCGCTTCCGTCGGGAGGAGGCGGACGCCGTCCGCCAGGTGCGAGAGTACGAGGCGGCTCGCCGGGAGGAGCGCGTCCGCCGCGTGAAGCTTGAAATAGTCGAGCTTGACGCCGGCGAGGAGTGAAGCTCCTCCACGACAGCGTCGACGCTGTCTGCCGCCGGCACGCTGCGCCACCACCGGCACCGCCGCGCGCATAGGCCACTATTTTAGGCCGCATTTTGCTTAAACTAAGTAGTGCTCGCCGGTGAATAAGTATTTTTTGAACTATGTAAGTTTTGATGCTCAATCATGATCATCGTCTAATTAACCCGCGACATTTCAAATTCCGTTTCTCAGTTTTACTTTTACGGATTCTAATCTATGATAACGGTTTTCGGGTCCGTAAACACGTGGTCAATGAACTGAACCACGTGTTTCCGGAAAACACAACATCCGGTAGGCAGTAGCAGCTGGCGATTTACACAAAAATAACCCAAAAGTGGAAGAAAAGCACAGACTGACCCTCCGGCGAAACTATTTCACCAATCTAACCCTTTTGTGTGGCGCCCCTCCCAAGGGCGCCACACATGCCCATGTGGCGCCCCGGCGCCGGCGCCACACACCCATCCTACGTGGCCCGTCGACGCCGAGCCGGTGACCCCGATCCGACGTGGCGGCACGAGTGGCGCCGCTCCGGCCGGCGCCACACTTTGAAAGTGTGGCGCCCCGGGAAGGGCGCCACACATTGACTTAAGTTTGGGCGCGCGCGCGCCCAGCCCGACCCTCTTCTTTCTTTCTTCCTCTCGTTCCTCTTCTCTCCTCCAAAGGCGCCCGGTTTTCTCTCTCCCCTCTCTCCACCCCACCAAATCAACCACCAAATCGTCAGATCTGTCCGTGGAGATCGTTCCCAACTCGTTGCTTGAGGTAATCTCCTCCGTTTCCCCTCTTTTCATCCATTGATTTTGTGTATTTGCTCCAATCTATATGTGAAACCCTAGATGTGGATTTGGTTGATTTGAGGGTGGAGATGGATTTGGTTGGATGTTAGGGTTGTTGAAGTAGAAGAAATGGTAGTGTGCTAGTTTGTATGGGTAGATTATGTTGATTATGGTATCTAATGAACACATGTGTGTATGTGTTGTTCCCATTATGCTAGGGGGATGGAAAGAATTGTTCATGTTCATCATGTGGACAAGGATGCTTACTTGAAGGGAAACATAGAGCCGGACCCGGAAGAGGTTGACTTGGTGTTTGACGTTAGCCCTAACTTTGCGGAGGTGGTAGCACAAGTTAGGGTTGAGTTGAATTGGAATGAGCCAAATGATGGTATTGAGCTAGAGGGAAGGCATAATGTGGGGTTTGGAATGCACACCCGTTGGAAGATAATGCGTATCAACTCCGAGCAACGTTGGTCCATTTACAAGGAGACGGTGGCCGGGTCACAAGATAAGGCTTTGGAGTTGTTTGCAACCAAGACGGTTGAGGCTCGTATCGAGCTTGACCTTAACCGGCCCTCCTCCCCCGTTCGAGAGAGGACTCCTCCACCCATGAGCCAAGAAGAGGCCACCCAATCTCCCATTGTCCAATCTCCCATTGCCCAACAACCTCCGTTGGATAATGAGTATGATGAGCACGAAGATGGTGATGATTGTTTCGAGATGAATGGCAACAATGTGGGTGATTTGGATAAATATTGGACGCAAGAGGAGATGGACCACTCCATTCCTTATTCCCGATGCTATGCGTCGGACTCGGATGATGATGGACCCGAAGAGGAGGTTGACGAGGATGGCTTCACCGCTAAGGAAGCCGAAAGAGCCGAGATCTTCAAGAAGGTAACCGGACGGGATATCCGGGTACCATTGTTCCGTGATGTTAGTCTTGCGGATGGAGCCGTGGTTGATGGTGGTAAAAGTTTACTTCTTGGAGCTAGGCCACTATCCAAGAGAGATGTGGAAGCTACGACGTCTATGATCTCTAAAGGGCTCACGTTTGATACCTTCTTGGAATTGAAGATATGGTTGAAGGAGTTCTCCATTAAGCATCATCGCCCTTACATCGTTGTTCACTCGGACTTGAAGAAGCGGTACACGCTAAAATGTGTAGATAAAAGGTGCCCATGGGTTGTCCGTGCACGACCTTTCAAAAAGGGCCCTCTTGGCACATAACAAGTTGTGTAGCCACTCACATGTGCCGGGGACCGAAGCTTGATGGCAAGGATGCACAGCCGGACCACCGTCAACTCACATCCGAGTTCATTGCATACAAGCTCTCGGCGGAGATATCATCACTTCCTATCATGAGCATTAGGTCCGTGCAAGATACGGTCAAATCCCGGTTTGCCTACGACGTCAAGTACGGGAAGGCATGGAAGGCCAAACAAGCCGCATTCAAGATGTTGTATGGTGATTGGGAGGAAGCATACAACCGTATCCCTAGGTTGTTGTTAGCGATGGCCGCAACTAACCCGGGCATGGTGCATGTGGTCGAGCCTTCCGCAACCAAAATGACATTGCATGATGGTAAAAGAGTGAGGGTATTTCACCGTGCATTTTGGTCATTCCAGCAATGCACGAGGGCATTCGAACATTGTAGGCCCGTCATAGCCGTGGATGGTACCTTCTTGACCGGTCAATACAAGGGCACACTATTGGTGGCAATAGCAAGTGATGCAAGCAACCGTTTAGTACCATTGGCTTTTGCATTGGTAGAGATTGAGAACAATGATAATTGGCAATGGTTTTTCCATATATTGAGGACGAGGGTCATACCACCCTCAAAGGAAGTGTGTGTCATCTCCGATCGTCATCAAGGAATTCTCAATGCGGTGGAGGTTACAATTCCCGGGCATGCTCCCTTGCATCACCGATGGTGCATGAGGCATTTTTGTGCGAACTTCTACCAGGCATGCAAGAGCAAAGAGTTGTCTGACCTTCTTCAAGATTGTTGCCTCGCTTATTCGGAGCGCCGCTTCGCAAACCTATACAACGGCTTGCTGAAGCACAAAGACCTCAACGCGGGTGGTCAAGAGTTTCTTCATAGACACCTCGTATTTAACTCAAAGTGGGCAAGAGCTTATGATGAGGATGGGAGGAGATATGGCCAAATGACAAGCAACATGGCCGAGTGCTTCAACAATGTTTTGAAGGGTGTCCGTGCATTGCCCGTGACGGCAATCATTCAATACACATTCGAGAAGTTGAATGTCTATTTCCGAACTACACCGATGAAACGGAGAAGGAAATTGCTTTGAATGCCGAGTTCCCAAAGAAGGTTCAAGAGTTCATGGATTTTCGAGCGAGGAAGGCCGACTCCCAAACGGCTACATGTTATGATAATGTTGATCGGGTTTACCAAGTGAATGAGCCGGGGGCACCACACAAGGTGGTGTCCAACACGGAGGTCGGGCTTTCCGTGTGTCCCTAAAGACAAGTGAATGCACATGTAGGAGGCTATCTTTGCTTCATTTGGCTTGCTCCCACTTGCTCACCACGCACTAGACGTGTGGACTACAATAACCCGCTCACCGTTCGGGAGTCCGAGTTCTCAATCGAAGCCACAAAGAGGACATGGGCTCCAAGGTTTTGTCCTTACTTGGATCAATCACAATGGCCGGAGTATCATGGAGTGCAAGTTTGGCCAGATCCGGAATGGAAGGTTGTGAAACGTGGAAGAAGAAAGACAAAGAGGTATCACGGAGATATGGATAGATGGGGTCATTCCGAAACAGAGTTATTCCAAGAAGCTCGCGAGCCAACTAATTGTGGATCCTGCAATAGTAAGGGCCACAATAAAAGGAAGTGCACATCCGGCAAAAAATCAAAGGGCAATGATGCTAGCACAAGTCAAGCATCAAGTAGCCAACAAGCTTCAAATCAACCTCCAAGCCAACAAACCCCAAGCCAACAAGCTCCAAGCCAACAAGCTCCAAGCCAACAAGCTCCAAGCCAACAAGCTCCAAGCCAACCGCGTCAAACTCCTCCAAGCCAACAAGCTCCAAGCCAACCGCGTCAAACTCCTCCAAGCCAACAAGCTCCAAGCCAACCGCGTCAAACTCCTCCAAGCCAAACGCGTCAACCTCCTCCAAGCCAAACGCGTCAACCTCCTCCAAGCCAAACGCGTCAACCTCCTCCAAGCCAAACGCGTCAACAAGCTCCTACGCAACAAGGTCCAAGGCAACAAGCCTCAAGGCATCAACCACAATGGCGACAAGCTCCAAGGCAACAAAGGATTCACGTAGGGCTTAGTAGAGGTGGCCGTCACGAAGTGCTAGTATGCTACGATACCTAGCGGGGCCTTATCCGTATGTGTCTCGAAGTTACTACTTGCATTGTACTTTCTATTTTCATATTCCATGACTAACTTTGGTTTTTCAATTTGGTTTACGGGTATGGCAACTCAACCCACCAAGGGGAAGGGAGCATGGGAGGGCAATGAGAAGGAGGAGTCCGTTTGGGAGGAGGCGGTAAGGACGGTGCGGAAGAAGGAGAAGGAAGCACTAGAGAGGAAGAAGAAGGAGGAGGAAGACAAGAAGATGGCGGAGAGTGCCCGTATGCAAAAACAAGTATGAGGAATACATATTGTTCCACAAGAGGAGGAATGCCAAGCTCGAAGGCCGAACGGGACCGCGAGGCACGGATAAAATTCCCGAGGAGCTGCCAACTTGAGCAAATTGCGAGGGAGAGGGCCAATAGGATGCACCTAGAGGAGGTGGCTAGGGAGGCCGAACGCATCAAGGAGGAGAGAGCTCAAGCGGAAGCCGCAAAGACGGAGGAGCGCCACCACTTCTTCGATTCGGTCGTTCGGTTGGCTCGTGACTTAAGGGAGAAGGAAGAATTGGCTGAAGAAGCTAAGAAGAAGAAGGCAAGGGGGAGGGAGCCTTTGCGACGCGATGATGTCCCTTTGGCTATGTTCTTGTTGTCGAACCTTTATGTTGTCCGAACCTTGATCTTCTCGAACCTTCGTGTCGTTGAACCTTATTGTAATTGAAACCTTGATGTCGTCGAACCTTATTTGTCATTTGAACCATTTATGCTTGTGTCAATGTGTGGTACATATTCGGTGCAATGTTCTTGTTGTCAAAACTCGTTGGAATATGGTAGGATTTTTCATGGTTTTAACACAAGTCAATGTGTGGCGCCCTTCCCATCGGCGCCACACATGCAAGTGTGGCGCCCGTGGCATCGGCGCCACACGTGCCAACTTATATGACCTATTGGGTCGAAAACATCCAGGGGCTCCGGACGATAAGTCCTTAGCCGTTTTGGCGACCCTCTTTGTGTGGCGCCCTTCCCACTGGCGCCACAGGTGCTTGTGTGGCGCCCGTGGCATCGGCGCCACACATGCCAACTTATATGAACTATTGGACCCAAAACATACTGTAAGACAAATCGTCTGGGACTTAGCCGTTTTGGCGACCCTCTCTGTGTGGCGCCCGTGGCACGGCGCCACAGAAGCATGTGTGGCGCCGATGCCACGGCGCCACACAAGAGGGTCGCCAAAACGGCTAAGTCCCGGACGATTTGTCTTACGAGATGTTTTGTGCAATTAGACATGCATCCGTGGCGCCGATGCCACGGCGCCACACTCGCAATGTGGCGCCGGTGGGAAGGGCGCCACTCATTGGCATGTGTTAAAACCATGGAAAATCCTACCATATTCCAACAACACCGCCATCATGTCAAAAGCTATGTCATACACACATCATACCAACAACCATTTTGTACACACATCATGGACATAACATCATCAAACCTAACATCGTAGCACATAGTTTCATACAATTTAAGATAGCATTCAAACAACACGAAGCAACGAAGATAGAGTTGACAACACTCGACGTTCTAACTATCGGTGTCGGAGCCGGATTCGCCGGTGTGGGGGTAGTGCACACGGCAGGCGGTGTCGTCGAACACCTTGACGATCATCTCGCCGTCCCCTCGTACGAGAAGGTGAGCCGGCAGCCGGGCTCGAGGTGGAGGTCACGGGCGAACTTGTCCCACCCCGTGTGCGAGTACATCTTGCCCCGCCCGTCGAACAGGACCTCCACGGGCCGGCGACGAAGTTGCGGCCTAGCCTCCCGTAGCCGCAAGTGCGCCGGCTCGGCGCCGTCGACGAACTCGGCGAACTTGTCCGGTAGCCGCTTGATGCCGAGTGGGTCGTCGTCGATGCGGAGGAGGAACTCGGCGCGGCGTTCGTCATGCGAAGACGAGGAGGATGCAGGTGACGGTGATCGTGGGGCCCTTGCTGCTCCACCGCGGCGGCCCCTTCCCCGGCCCGGGCGCCCGGACCGCGGCGGCCGCCCCTTCCCCGTCCACCGGCACCGGCCATCCTACATGTTTACGTTTTTGAACCATATTACGATCCTTTCAACTAACAAATATGAGTAACTCCATCACAAATACTAGGCATACATGTGGGTTCATACACATACATACACATACATACATAGAGTTCATACACATACATGTGAAATTTCATATGTAGATTTCTACACATCTATGGTTCAAACACATGCATACATGAGGCTACCATCTCCAACACAAACAATACAATATAGAGTGCACAAAAGAAAGAAAACATGTCTAGGGTTCATGTCCAAATCTAGCCCGATCTATGAAATTAGTGGATGAATGGAGAAGATTTGAAGGAGATTACCTTGACAAATGGATGGGAACGATCTCCACTGGACGGATCCGACGATTTGGTGGTGGATTTGGTGGGGGAGAGGGAGGAGAGAGAGAACCGGGTTGGGGAGGAGGAAGAGAAGAAGAGAAAGAAAGAAGAGGGTCGGGCCGGGCGCGCGCGGCGCCCAAACTTAAGTCAATGTGTGGCGCCCTTCCCGTGGGCGCCACACTTTCAAAGTGTGGCGCCGGCCGGAGCGGCGCCACTCGTGCCGCCACGTCGGATCGGGGTCACCGGCTCGGCGTCGACGGGCCACGTAGGATGGGTGTGTGGCGCCAGCGCCAGGGGCGCCACATGGGCATGTGTGGCGCCCTTGGGAGGGGCGCCACACAAAAGGGTTAGATTGGTGAAATAGTTTCGCCGGAGGGTCAGTCTGTGCTTTTCTTCCACTTTTGGGTTATTTTTGTGTAAATCGCCGTAGCAGCTATAGAAGTGTTCCAGCCAACTCACTGCCCACCAAATGTGGACCCCGCCGGTCAGCGGCAAGAGCAGGCGTCGCAGTCCTAGGCAGGGCAGGTGGGAGCGGCTGGGCCTCCTCTCCCCCGTGCGGTTACTCTCACTGCCTCTCCCCCGATTCGACTCCGCTCGATCCATCCCCGTCTTCCCCGCACCCACCGCCGGAGCAAACCCCAAACCCTCGAGGCCAGGCCGCGGCGACGCGGACGCCGGTTCCGCCGCCGCCGCCGCAGCAGCAGCCGGAGCGCTCCGTCCGACCGTCACCAGATCTAACAACAGAATGGCGATGCGCGGCGTCGATTTCAAGTGGTCCGTCCCCCTCCCTCTCCTCCCGTTCTCGATTGATTCTTGCTTCATCTTACCGAATCCGTGGGCGCTGCAGGTACGACGGCTTCTTCCTCTCCATGCTCGTCACCAGCGTGTATCCTTCCCAGTTCCCACACGCACGCACTGCTTTCTTTCTTCCCTTTCTCTCTTCTACTCGAAGAATCTGTGGTAGTATGTATGTTCTGTATGTGTGTTCTTTCCTTGACCCGGTACGAAGAGTCATCGTGTCCGTCAACTGGGGGAGGTACCGCCTCTGCGCCCACCCGCTCCACATATGGATCGTCGTCGACTACACCGCCGTCTTCCTCTTCCGCCTCCTCATGTTCCTCGACAACTGGCTCGCCGCTGGGATGGGCCTGTAAGTTGTTCCCCCCTCCTTTTTTTTTCTTCTCCTCATGATATAGCGAGTAACTTGCTGAAATGGAAAATCAGTGCTTAATTGTGTTACATATAAATAAGTAGTCCAAATGCACAGTTGTAAATTCATACCTCCATAGTCTTAATCCTTAGGATAAACTACCAAAGTGACTGAATACTGCATATGGAATGGTTAAATGATTTATGCACTACACATACTGAAGCCTTCATTAGCGATGAATGCAGTTCTGGATTCAGTGTCGTGTTCTGCTGAGGTGGACTAGTGCAAAGCCTGTATCATTTTCGCAACCAAATCTTCATACATAAATATTTATCCGTGAAACTGTTATCAGCCCAAAATTCAGGAAAAACATGCCGGCTACAAATACTAGCCAATAGCACATCATCGCAGTTTATGTTGCTTTACCGTACAAGCCTCATGACTTGTTGGCATCTTTATAACTCTCTGAATAGTCTGCCAGTTTCTTTAAGTGCTGTGCTTATTTTTTTTGGCCTACTTACTATTTTATCTCAACGTGTCACCATACAAATTGCACAACACCAATATTTTGCATAGTCTGGTGTTTCGGACACTTTTTTTTGACTTTTTGATATGTGATGATGCTGAAACAGAACTTGGTCTTCAAGTTGAAGCTGTTAAGAGTTTGCTGTGGGACTGTATGCTTCCATGATTACAGTTACATTCTGCGGTGCAATTCTATGGCAATAGTAACAATATGCAATAAAACAGGACATAATCATTTCTTTTGAAACACTCTCTAAGACAAACATTTTTGTACAACAGCGGATGGTATCGGTGTTTTAATATTTCTAGATCTATATCTTGAATTCTGAAAGAACCGGATTAGCTTCTATACTTTGCTGTACATCAGTGACTTTTTTTATAATAAATTTCAGGGATCTTGGATGGCAACAGAGATATACTCGTTTCTGTGGGAGGATAGTTGTTCTGTCAGTTCTCGTACTTCTTCTCTACCCATTTCTGTGGGTTTGGACTGTGATAGGAACATTGTGGTTCAACAGTGCAAGGACATGTGTAAGTTCTTTATTGTGGATGCGGGTATTGCTATCACCATCTACGGGGAATCGCTACTTAGCACTTACTGCAAATTTCACTCCATCCGCAGTTGCCAGCGGAAGGACAGAAATGGGGCTTCCTGATATGGCTGTTCTTCAGTTACTGTGGGCTCTCATGTATTGCATGTGTGGCTGTTGGAAAGGTACTGCTGTTAAAATTTGCCGCGACAAAAAACTTACAGCTGTCATAGGATTCAGATATTATAATTGTACTGCTTATCCATGATTACTATTGTGCAAAAGAAGAAAAAAAATGTCGATATTTAGCTTTTGGAAGTTCCATGTCAAGCAAAATCTAGTGATGTAGCATATGCTCTTCCACACAATATTAGTCAATTTAGCTTGCTTGTGTTGACTACAGTTTGAACTAGATGTACTAAACTTGTGGTCAATGTGTGCCGTGAGTTGTTAAGTCAACATTGGTTTGTTCATGTTTGCTTTGCATTAGCTAGGAATAGCATCATATCCAGTTAATAAAAACATGATGCATCTATTGAGTGTTCCTAGCAAGACAAAGCGATGTCTAAATTCCAGTGGCCATGATTTGTGCTGGGCTTTAACTTACTGTTATGAGTCCGTAGGCTCACAGATTGTCTTTATGTTCTGTGGCAGTGGCTAAACCGCAGGCACGCTCTCCAGCTGAGGGCACAGCAGGGGATTCCAATATCTGAATACGGGGTAATGTTTTTCTGTACCACATTGTCCTAGGAAGTGATTATCTGTGTGAACATTAGCAGCTTGGAAGTAATGCGATGTTCATGTATGCAGGTATTGGTTGACATGATTCGCGTGCCTGACTGGGCATTCGAGGCAGTTGGCCTGGAACTGCGAGGAATGGGCCAAGACACGGCGTACCATCCCGGCCTCTACCTAACAACCGCCCAGGTGAGTTCCTCCTATCAATCAGCATGGGGCCAAGAGTATTAATCAGGCATATATATCCTATGCAGATCTGATAAGTGTGTTAAAAAAATGTGCAAACAGAGGGAAGCCGTGGAGGCTCTGATCCAGGAGCTCCCCAAGTTCATGCTGAAGGCCGTCCCGACGGACTGCAGCGAGTGCCCGATCTGCCTAGAAGAGTTCCGCGTGGGCAGCGAGGTGCGTGGCCTCCCATGCGCCCACAACTTCCACGTGGCATGCATCGACCAGTGGCTGCGGCTGAACGTGAAGTGCCCGCGCTGCCGCTGCTCCGTGTTCCCCAACCTGGACCTGAGCGCGCTCAACGGGATCCGCGCCAGCAGCGAGCAGGACCGCCCGTCTGGCAGCGAGGTGACCACGACAGCGGCAGCAAGCCGGTACGCGCCGGCGGCGGGGCAGAGCTACCTGGTGCGGCTGCAGGGCCTGCTGCCCCGGCCAGTGGTGGTCGGGCATGGGAGTGACGATGACGACGTGGAGAGCGGGGAGCGGCGTGGCGGTGGCGGCGGTCGATGAGCGGCCTGTTCGCTGAGACCGAAGCCGGCCGTGTGATAATGTACTGGAGTGTGTTTTTGGTGTGTAGATTATGTGTATGTAGCGTAGGATATATGTAAAATACAGTAGATAGGCTGCTTTACAATGGAGAGAATGTGTGTGCAGCATGGAATTCATCCCATCCATTCATATAGAGAATTGTGTGTTGGTGATGGAAAGGAGAAGAGAAAACAGATCGAGTTATTGTGTGGAAGGCAGTCCTGAAGGTCTGTGCCCCATCTCACCCTTCATGGTAGGATGTTGGGCAAAGTGAGTTGCTGTCGTTTGCCTCTTTTTTCTATGAATATGAAGGTCTTCCAGGTCGTATTTTCGAGGGAAATTGTGTGGAAGGCAGAGGAGAGCAGAGGATAGGAAGTTTGTCAAGTGTGAAGGATTCCTGCGGCGTCGTCTCAACCGAACTCAGACTCTTGACTCAGACCGCAAGCCTGACCTGTACACACACGCAGACCTCTCGAGACGATGAGGCCAAGCCAGTTAGTATTGTTGGTCTCTCCTTCCCAACAAAATTAAGACGACGACGACGTGAGCTCAAGCAGACGACGACTCTCTCCATCCTCATCATCGATCAAATCAGGGAAGGGAGGATCCCCCATCCATCGGGATGGACTCCAACAGCAACGCCAATCCGCCGCCGCCGCCACCGCCACCGCCGCAAGGTCCGTCAGCCCACCTTCCATTCGATTAGTACCCAATTCGATTCAGTTGAGTCAATACTTGTCTTCTCCGCAGCAGATGCCGGAGGAGACGGCGACAAGGCGCCGGCCTTCGACGCGCCGCAGCAGACGCCGCCGCCGCAGCCGGTGAGGGAGGACTACGTCCAGAACGCCGTCAAGTTCCTCTCCCACCCCAAGGTCAGGGGCTCCGCCGTCGTCTACCGCAGATCCTTCCTCCAGAACAAGGGCCTCACCAGCGACGAGATCGACGAGGCCTTCCGACGAGTGCCCGTACTGCTCCGCCCAGCCTCCTTGCTTGATTTTGCCAGTCTCTCTACCTGATCTCATCTCGTCTCCTCTCCTCCGCCGTGCTGCAGGATCCGCAGCCCACCGCTGCTTCGCCGTCGACCCAGGCCCAGCCTGCCCCTCCTCCTGCGGCCGCCGCCGCGCCTCTGCAGACTTACGCGCGGCCGCAGTCGGCAATCGTTGTCGCTCAGCAGCACCCCAGGTTCACCTGGTACCGCGCCTTCGTCGCCGCGGGCCTCTTGCTCGGCTTCGGAGCCAGCGCCGCCGTCTTCATCAAGGTACCTTCTGCCTCCTCTCCTCTCCTCAAAACATGTACTAAGCTTAGCAGCCAAGCTTACACATAAACAACAACAACAACAACAACAACAACAACAACCATGTTCAACTGCCTGCGCAGAAACTGTTCCTCCCCAGGCTCAAGTCGTGGATCCGCAAGGTCGTCGCCGAAGCCCAGGAGACCGCCGAGCTCAAGTCCAAGATCGACGACGAGACCAAGGAGGCCGTCAGGGCTTCCTCGGAGGCCGTCTCTGCTATCGCCAAGACCAACCAGGAGTTGCTTGCTTCAAAGGACGAAGGTTTCACATCCACCTGACCCAGCAATCTTAGTTCACCATTTCACTATACATGCAACTTTTCGCTTCTTTCCAGAACCCTTTTCATCTGTATTATATCCATTCTCTCTACCTGGCAGAAAAGAAGATACTCGTGACTCTGACGCATGCGCTGGATTCCCAAGCAAAGGTGCTGAAATCGTTGAGCGAGTCGCTGAGTCATAGCAGGGACTCCGTAAATGTTACCAGGGAGGATAGGTTTGCGCACTATCGCCCGTTGGAAGATCATGCCGTGAGGAATGGTCAGTACCAGTTCTATGTACCGTGTCCTACTTCAGCATTTCTCTCTTTGTTGCATTCAGAATTTCAGATTAGGCTGCAAAGCTACTCAGCGGAACCATGCTAAAAACCTTGCTTCAGTGTTTCTTGCTTTGCATCAAGTTTTTTAGGATGCAAAGCTAGTCTACTTGCCGACGGAACCATGCTAAGAACCATGAACTCTACATTTCTCCATCATTTGTAAGGTCTTATGTTGCCATTCAATCCCAGTGTACGGGAAATGCTCCAACTTATTGTGTGGCAATGCCCTATGAAGCCATCGATATACATGCATGTCCTAGATTAGAAAGATCTTAATATGTATGATTGTAGTGTAGATGATGATAACTAAATCTCACCATATTTATTTGTTTTTTGACCCTGGTGTTTAGGGCCTGTTAACACTCCATGGAGACCTCCTCAGGTGTGCACCTACGTTGTTCATCCTATTATACACTTACAATGATATATATGCTGGTGCTTTGGAGAATTCTCCTTTTTCTGAACTGCTTTTCTCCCTTTTGTAGCAACCTAATATGTATGGTGTGCCAAATGGTGACTTTGGTTCAGGTTAGTATATCTTGTTTAAGCTCCTAGATGCTTCCACGTTTCATGCTACTTAACCAATGGGGAGTTGTTTCTTTAGCAGGAAGGCCTTCATTTGCGCCAGCACCTACTGAACCTACATCTGGATCATTTTCAAGATCTTATGTTGAGGTAAGCCACCAGTCAGCTTATAATTAACACACACCTTGCTTTTACTGAAATTAGACTATTAGTATGCACATAGCGACACCTTGTTTCTTGAATGTTGTCTTACTTATAGTGAGATATACTTCACCCAAAACTTTTTAACTATTAGCATAAATTTGCATTTATCCTGTCTTGGAGATAATGCCCCCTAGTAGAGTTTAACTTTCCTTGGCGATAATGCCACCTAAGAGAGCTTGAGCTCACATCCTAATTACTTACACTTATGCTTTCAGCAGACAGTGCAGCGAGCGGATAGGTCTTCTGGGAGTAAGGTGCAGCTCTGAACCTTCTCTTTGCTGCAAACAAGAGTGCTTCTTTTTTGCTTTCAACTGATGTAGAGTTTATTTTTTGCTAAAATATAGCAGCCATGGGAGATGCCGCAATACGCACAGCCAAAGCTTGGCTATGGATCCAACACCCACTTGAGCGAGGATGGATCATACTCCGAGGCTCAGGAGAACTATGGCCCTTCGTACCACCAGAACGGAAAGGCCCCTGATTTCCAAACGGAGGAGCCCAGGCCGCTGACATACAGTACCGGGGCTGAGGAAAGGCCGCCACCTCAGCGCCGCTGGGTTCCCCCTCAGCCTCCAGGCGTCGCCATGCCAGAAGCCGCGGCTGCCATACGTCAACCAAAGTCCCTTACAAAGCAACCGTCGAGCGACATGTCCGAGGCAGCTGGTGAGATGCAGGTGAATGGTGCCCAGAGTTCGTCTTCTGTTGCTGCCGAGGTGCCGGTCAATGGCAGCGCCGTGAGTGATGCTGGACGCGGCGAGATTGAAGAACAGGTGGAAGCCATCTGAGTAGCAGGCGGGCCAACCAACGACGCGAAGCAGTCTGTCTGAAGTTCTAAACAAGGTTCTAGTCCGTCTAGCAGTTTGTCATAAGCTTGTGAACATATTTGGGTTGCTTATTGCTACGGGGTAGCTGAAGATGGAATAAAACAGATCACTTTTATATCTTGCTATGTGGTTTTGAGTTTAGACTATGTATACTACTACTCTATACGCTGAAAAAATAGTAAGAAAAATTCTTATGGTTGTGTCTTCTGCACAATATTGTTTGTCTTGTTTGATTTTGAGAGATCGACCTGTTGGCTTCAGCTGGGACACGCTGTTACTTATCCAAGTTTTGCCTAACATGCTTGCCAGCTATACATTCTTGTCATGGGCAGTTGGTATTGTTGAACATGCATCGTTCACTTACGCATTTTTTCTCGGTTTGGGTGGCCAATTCAATTGGATCTTGATTGATCTGATGATCACCACTATTTATAAGGGAGTTTCAGCCAACATCATGAATTGCATGTTTATGTGCAGAGTTTTCTGGTGCTATCTCAGGTTGAAGATGGCACCTAGATGGACTATATATAGGATTGGAGTCCCAGGCTTATCAACTGCAGATTAAGACACAGTATAACAAGTGGATATCAGTATCACTATCATCATGCCAAGAGAGATCAGCGAGGGAACAAGTACCATAGGTAGATACTACGCATTACATTAGAAACTCCATATTAGATCGTACTCAGTAGATTGCAATACACAGCTGCCATCTATGAATAGCCGGGAGAAGGAGGTTGAGTTTTTTTTTTTTTTTTTGTTCTAGCTGGGAAAATTGACAAGCAGTAGAAAACTATCCTTTTGTTTCAGTACTCCAATTTTTCCGATTCTACCCATGTCACCATGTGTATAGCCGTAGCTGTTCAACAGTTTCAGTTACTCAAGATACTATGAATCGACTTCCTGAGTGCAGCTCCTGTACGTGCTTTGCACGGAACAAGTAAGACATGCAATAATTGCTATAACTGTAGGGGATAAGCATACTGATCAGCTAAGTGCCTAGTGGATCTGTATCAAGCTATATGACGTGTGCTATGTGACGTGATATATGTAGGGTGAATATACTCCATGTAGTTATGAACTAAGCAGCAATATATATATTGTGGATTTCCCTCATAGGCAAACATTCTTGGCACACCACATCTACATAAAGCGTCAAATTACAACGACAGATAAACATAGAAGCTTTGATCTTCGTTTTTTTAAAAGCTTTCATCTCTCTCAGAACCTGATCTCTCACAGGAAGTACAAAACTGAAAGATCACGGCCGTTATTATATCTTTTTTTTTTTTTTTTTTTTTGAGGAAAGTTACCACGCATTCATTAAACAAGCATTTGATTACAACGCAGAAACCTCAGGAACACCCCAGAAACACCAGCTGTGCCAACATATTGCACAAAAGACCTTACAAAAAGGAAAATAACAAAGAAACCCTGAAGATCTCTGTGCAGACCTCCGACGAACACCTCCTGCACCTGCCGCCGTCGAGAACGCCGGAAGGGAAGAAGATGGAAACCGCACACCAGGACTCGGAGGAGCACCCTCGCAGACATCGCTGCTTTATGGACCTCAAACCGCACCCGCCGCCGGCGGGATTGCCTTCTTTGGGGAACGTGGCCGTTATTATATCTGGTTACATTGCCAAAACTAAGTAGCTGTGCACTCACTGTACTTTCAGTAGCATAGCCCTAGCTCGATTTCGATGTTTCGATCACACGTAACTGCACGAACTCGTTACTCATCAGCCATTGCTGTCGTACTTGATTCCTCAGAGCCAGAGTGCACCGGCCTGGCGAAGGAGCGGCACGAGCTGGCCGCCGAGGTGCAGCGACATGACCCGGTCAGTGGGGCCGACGAGCGCGCCGCCGATGAAAACCGTCGGCACGGGCGGGCTCCGGCCGACCATGCCGGCGAGCGCTCTCTCGACGTCCTTGCCGCGGGGGTCCTTATCCAGCTCGTGCACCGCCCAGCTGACGCCCATCTCCGTGAAGAGCGTCTGCACAGCGTGGCACATGCAGCAGTTGCTCGCCCCGAAGATCACCACCGCCCGCTGCGACGCCAGCGTCCTCACCCTCTCCGCCGCCATTGCTGATCGGGTTGTTTAGTGCCTAGCTACCCCCTCTTTTTAGGAAAACGCTGACGTTCCCCCGGGGGATCGCAGCTTCGTTCCTCCCTCTCCTACGTCCGACACGTGCCTGTGGGCCCCATGTTATCTTCTTCCTCCCCACACGTTTTTCTCTCCATCCCTATCTCTTTCCGCCTGTATCCACGCCGACCTGGCGACCTCGCGCTCCCGACCGCGCCCGGCGGCATGCTCGTGCCCCGGCTGCGCCCGGCGACCTGCTCACGCTCCCGGCCGCCCCTTTGCCGTCCACCTGTGCCGCCGCTTCGCCGGAGCGCAGCCCACGCCGCCACTCCGCCCGTGTCCTCCGTGTTGAGGACGATGAGACTCTGCCTCAGCTCGCGGCTCCGCGGCCGTTGCAGCTCGTGCCCCCGCGGCCGCTGTGTTGGGATTCGCCCACGGATCGATCACATCAAACTAGACGAACACACGCGACACAAAATTTATCGCCAAGGGTGCGTGTCACGCACCCTCTAAATTTTCCTCTCTTTATTGCTTTTCTACTTTTTCTCCACGTTACAACTTCTGATTACAAAGTGCGGCCTCAACGTGTATATATACACGACTAGCCGAACCGACCCAGTGCAACCTAAACCGAGTCCAACCGGACTACAACTCCTAAACTATACTACGAAACCAGCCAGGACTTGCACAACTAGCTAACACGAAACTGACTGGGACAAGGACTCACACGTACACACTAGGAAATTAACCCAAACTTACCAAAGTTTAGATTATTTCCAACAATCTCTCCCTAATCTAAACTTGTCGTCTCCTTGTACTCTTTGTACTTCTCTGGTCTTGACTCCTTGCAGATTCGCGGCTTGTCGACTCAACTCCAACGCATGATCCGGACTACCAGCCCACACGGTCGCATTTACGCGTGCAACGTGCAAGACTGGACGCACCATCAGTCTTCACGTCGTTACTAATTTAACTGGTCACTGTCCCACTACACGCCAAGCTTGATCTCCTTGCCGAGACACGTAGATGGCCACCTTGCCACCTTGTCTTCGCCCACATCGATCCTTGCTCCCGAGCAACTCCTCAAATGTGACGCGCTTCAACTGCAACAAATCCTCACAGAAACGAGCACTTGGACACGACGACAACACTTGGACACGACGACGACGACTCACTGACGCGATACAGACCGCACGTACTAACGTGCACACACATGACTCCTTGACTCATCGGACTCCTCCGAAGACGACCTTGACGAAAACCCGCGGATGGCGATCTTGACGAGACTCCCGGTACCACACCTCGGCACCACCTCTCCCATCAACGATCATCCACCTCCACCGCCTTGCCAACGACAACACCATGCCGCCCCTTCCGTGTCGCTCCACCGAGCGACGATCGCCCGCCGCCTCGCGTATGACGGCGTGCCGCCATCTCCATCCAATCGCTCTACCGAGCGATGATAGCCCGCCCCGAGGCGCTAGTAGGGTCGCCTCCCCGGGGCAAGCGTAGCTTCAAATCTTCGACCTTGCTCTGATACCAAGTGTTGGGATTCGCCCACGGATCGATCACATCAAACTAGACGAACACACGCGACACAAAATTTATCGCCAAGGGTGCGTGTCGCACCCTCTAAATTTTCCTCTCTTTATTGCTTTTCTACTTTTTCTCCACGTTACAACTTCTGATTACAAAGTGCGGCCTCAACGTGTATATATACACGACTAGCCGAACCGACCCAGTGCAACCTAAACCGAGTCCAACCGGACTACAACTCCTAAACTATACTACGAAACCAGCCAGGACTTGCACAACTAGCTAACACGAAACTGACTGGGACAAGGACTCACACGTACACACTAGGAAATTAACCCAAACTTACCAAAGTTTAGATTATTTCCAACACGCTGCAGCTCGCGCGCCACCGCGCACCGCTCGATTTTGCGCCGCCGCGCGCACCAGTAGTCCGGTTGCCGCGCCGTGTGTCGGCAGGGAACAGATCGTGGCGGCACTAGGGCTGCTCGCGAGAGGACACGTGGAAGGGCAGGGAAGAGGGGCTGGAGAGCTCGCTGGACGCCGGGGACGCTATCGTCCAATGGTGGCCGGAGTGCTGCAGGTGCTCGACCTTGCCGCTCCCAGGCCTCTGGCCATCTTTTTTTTTTCTATTTGTATGTGATAGCTGCATACACAGGCCTGGATGCTACCCTAGTTTGATGATAGCTACAATAACATCTTTTTTGCTACATTCTTTTTCTGGTTGAGCTAATACCATGTTTTCGATGAAAATAAGTTGTTTGCTACATACCTATATTTTTCTTGCTATTTTGATGATGTGTTTTTATTCGCATAAAATTCATGGTTCTAGGTTTTCAGCGAGAGGCTCCGACAAAGTCACTTTTGCTACTTTTGTTCTTGGTTTTTGCTATAATAGCATATGCTTTTTGCTACAAATAGTCTGACGAGGTCTCCGGCGAGTCTTCGACAAGGTCGATTTTGCTACAGTAGCAAAAAAAAGCTGCTACATTTTTTGTGTTTTTTTGCTACTTTAGCATATTGTTTTTGCTACCATATCTCCGGTGAGATTTCCGGCGACGCCTCCGGCGAGTTCCCGGGTGACATCTCCGACGAGTTTTTTTACGAGCTCTCCGATGAGGTCGGTGTTGCTACAATACCAGAATTTTTTTGCTACAATAGTACAACATTTTTGCTACATCGTCTCCGGCGAGGTCTCCGGCGAGTCTCCGACGAGATCTGTGTGTATTTTTGGTGAACCGTGTGTTGCTACAATTGTGTTGATTTTGCTACAAACGAACCGTTTTTTGCTACTTTGGTGCATTATGGTAGCAAAAGTGGGACTGAAGTATACTGTGACACGTGTCATGATCTGGACGGTCCAATCGAGCTAATCCAACGGCTGTCCACCCGGGGGATTAGAAATCTAATCCCCCGGGGGACGCTCAGCGTGACCCCTCTTTTTATCGATCCCAAATTCCCAGCTCAGTTCACTTAGCTAGTTGTTGTTTCTTGGAGTTGTATGGTAACGATGACCGAAGGGTGTCTATTTATATATGTTCGATATGATGAGGCTAATCGAGGAGGTGGAGGTGGTCGGCGCAGAATATATGTTCTCTGCCAAGATGTTCTAAGTACCACTAATTCTGTGACCTTTTTCTTTTAAAAAGGGGCCAATGTTAGTTATCTGTTATCCGATTCAATAAATTTTGTACAATGATGTTTTGAATAACTAAAATTGGCGGTGAATTGCGGTTCGAGACATGCTGAACTTAATTGGTTATTCAAGCATTTGAAAACGGATGGTGGTATCGATCAAATTCGATGTCCTTGGGTTGATGATTCATTAGGTTAATAGGTTCCTGGTATGCTAGGTTTGGAACCACTCTAATCACCCCCTTTTGCCACTTCAGGTTTTTTAATTGCCACTTCAGTTGACAAAGAATACATATTGTTTTTTTTTTTGAACTAAGAATACATATCCTTTGGTGTGGACATCGTGCATCATGTTTTATTTCGGCTGCAATCTGGCTAGTACATCCTTTTTAAGTGGCCTACTTTGTATTCTTGACGTGGCACCACGGCGTCATTAGGAATTTCCACCTCGGGATAGGAATAAATTGGCAGGAATAAGGCTGGTCATAGTGGGGAGTAACTTAGAGTAGTAACATATGACATGTTACTAGTCTAGGTTACTACCTTCATAGTGGGTAGTAACTTATACGTGGTGTCATGCATTATATCATTTATTATGTTGTAGACTCATCTTGCCTTGAGGTGTGTGATGTTATGGTAACATAGCTAGTTACCACCTCACTCTCTTTCTTCATTTATTAGCATGCCATGTCACCAAACTGCCTTGAGATGTGTGATGTTACTAGCTATGTTACTCCCACTATGAGCAGTCTAAGTAGGCGATGAATTTCAACGCCAAATAGGCAGTAGGCGCAGGAAGAATAAGAGCTCCCTTTGTACCGTGTGAATATCTCTAGAATAAGCCTACAGTAATGCTTACTTAATTCAGAAGGCAGTAAGTCATCTAAAAAAAATCAGTAAGGTTGAAACATCCAAATGTATACTTTCTATGTTTTTTTAATCAAGATATCACCGGTGCTAAGTTGTTTCGTCATCTGTCGCACAAATAAGAAATTTTATGGATTGTATTTCCATTGTTTTGGGTTGTGTGGATCTTCATTATGCAGTGGTAAGGTGTAAACTATGTTGCTTGTGTCATTTTAATGTGACAATTAAGTTAAGAAAAGCTCTGTTTATTGAAAAATGATATTACCAGAGATAGGGCAATTATATCGTGGTTATGCTTTCTGGCAAAGAGCTCGTGATCCTATTATCGATGGGTTTTTTTATTAATCCTGGGGTGCATGCACACCAAGTAATTTTGACAATAGGTTTGCATTTATCTGGCTCAAATATATAGAACGTCCCGTTAATTGCATGTTGGATCCACCGATGCATACTATAGCCATGTAAATTTGAATCCTTCACTACTAGAAAAAGGGTTAGCAGTGAGATCACTAGCACCTAAAAATAGTGCACCATAGCTATCACAATTAGCAATGACGCACTACTCACCTGGTGCACCACTCCTAAGTTTGACCCACCCCTAGACATAGCAATGCCACTGCCATTTGACGTAGCCGTGGCACACCTATACATGGTGCGCCATTGGTATGTCTGGGGGGGGGGGGAGGGGGGAATGTTGTGGAAATTTTTAAAAATAAAATCTTTCGAGATGACCATGTGTTATGTTATCTAGTTGCAACAGAAATTAATAAAAATGAATTTCGATTTTTTTTTGCAACATTGCGTCATGTATCGGTAAAATGGCTTTTCTGGTTGCATACGACCTGCGATGAAAACGTTGTTTTATGTGAAAAATAACCACTCAAAATTTTACATCCAATTTCAACCTCCGAAACTCAAAAAGAAAACATGATTTTTTTCAGGTTTTAGATTTCAGGCAAAAATTTCAAAAAAAGAAACAAATAGCAATGCCGCACCATGCTGGTGCGCCACTACTAGTGCTCCCTCCTTCAAAATTCAGAACTGGCTGGCCACTTACCCCCACTTCTTATCCATCTCCCTACTCCCTCCTCCACACATTTTATTCTCCTCCTCCTCCTCCTCCCTTCTACTCCTCCATCCACTCCTCCTTCCTCCTCTCCGGCGACCCTCCCTCCGGCCTCCCTCCTCTCTTCGGCGACCATCCCTCTGGCCTCCATCCAAGTGTGCACTAGGACAAAAGGTTGTGTGTTGCAACGGAAAGAAAAAAACTGCGCCACAAAATGCAAGTTCTCATTGTCACGACGATGACACCGGGTTAGATGACACTATGCACAATGATAGTGTGAATTCATCTTACATTATAGGCACAATGATAGTGTGAATTTATCTCACATTAAACGGTTGTTGTGTAGTAGCAGGATATTACTAAATTCATTGAAATTTTTTCTCCCGCCATCTACATCTCATTTTTTCTTTTTTTTGAGGAAACATCTAAACACAATGCAACGAAATTTAATTAGTACACTCAGTCGTTCATAAACTACAAATTTGTGTCACCCCTGCCTATTTTTCAGAATTACAATACTAGGCACTGTGGCGCGTCGAGGGAGTGGGAGTCGAATGCGATGCGATCAGCCATCTGGATGGAAATCCAGGTGGATGATACATACGCATGCATGTTCCGCGAGTCCAGTCGACATGCATGGATGGAATCGAAGGTCGTTATCAATTTTTATTTTATTTGCAAAGGATCGATCGATGCTGATGACAAAAATGAGACAGATTATTATAGCTTTTGCCTTTTGAAGCTACTTCGGTCAGATTCGAGAAAACAAAAAGGAGACAGATATTATAAGCTGCTTCCGAAGTCACTTCCACCTGTGCTGGCCGCCTGCACACAGTTCGATTGATCGGTTCCTGATTAGACAGAACAAGGGTACCTGATTGTAGATACGATGCGATTATGATTTGATCGGAGCTGGTGCCCCTGGTTTTTCCCCGTCGGCCGGTGCGGCTGGAGCGCTTGAGAGAGTGAACGTGCACACGCCGGCTCGGACGTGAGGTCAGTCGACGGTGATCCGCCAGAAGTGCTCGCCAGCCGGCTGCCGGACCGAAAGGCGAACGACGGGAACAATGGACACACATATTCGCCTACTTGATCTGGAGGGAGAGGCGGCCGGCCGGATCGGACCCAGACGCTCGCGCCGCCCACCATTTCCCGCACGCAGCTTGCGCAACACATCTACCGACCTCAACCGCGAACTGAATCACACCATGTTCGATCGTGTACCTGCCACTGCCATCGTCCAAGGGGTACAAATTAATGTTAAGCATAGCCACCTTTTTTCATCAGTTAGGACATTTAGTTTAATTGGTTAGTGCATCAATCAAGTTCGAGACCCTACTCTATCAAAAGATAAAGAAAAAAATACGGCCCACATCGGATTGACATTAAGGATTTTGTGTTTAATTAGTTAGTGCCTTAAGCTTTCACAACTAGAATGTCTTTGTTTGCTTTTGTTTCACAAAAAGAGTATGGCATGTTCTCCGTGCATTCTTGGCCATAACTACCTTAATATTTGTGCGTTGTTACCGGATGATAATTAAATTTGCGCGGAGGCATTCTCTTGTCTTGCCTTTTCTGTTTTGTAAATTTGTGTGGCTAGAGCAATGCATTTGTGTGATCTTGCCACAACAAAAATGTACACATGTTGGGTCCTTTCACACCCACAACCGACAAAATAAGAATCAAGCTCCTTCAATTCCAACAAAATATACAATCAACTTTAGAGCACATAAAATAGGAAAAATAAAAAGATAAAACATAAATTCATGCTCCTTCAAATCCAACAAAATAAAGGACAAGTGAAAACACCAAGACACATATACTGCGTCGATTGATACCACGTGTACCGTAACTCTCGTGGCATTCAGAAATAAGTGTTTTCTTCGCACCGTTTAATTAGCCTTGATTTTCCAGAGTTGACTCAGTCGACACCATGTTAGTTTTGAAGAAATAACAAACACCTCTATAACTGCTATGGCGTACAATGTGACATGAAAAGTTCAAATAAAAAATGGCACTAAAACTAAAATTGACATCAACTAGCATGGATGTCGCTTTCTTATCTTATATATATGCAAAAGATAAATAATACAGTAATATTACTCGAGCAAAAAGACAAGAGGAAATTAAAATGACATTAATAGAAAGCACAAGGTTTTCGTTGTCTAAGTGGAATTCTTATTTAGAATCATATCAATTCAAAGAGATTTATTTCTCAATTGTTTTGTTAATTTTTATTCTGAAACCCTAATTTTTTTTTGAAGAAGCGCAGGAGAGCTGCGATTTCATTGATAGAGGAAAAGAGTTACAGGGAACTCAAAGTACAAAAGGTTACAAGAAGGCCCCCCGGAGGTAGCCCGAGCACATGCGATTACTCTCGCGCTCTAAGGTGCCGGCAACCCGCCAACGCCCAACACGATCGCTCATCTATAATATCGCCAAGTACCTCGACCGGTCGACGCTCGCGGGCCCGGAAAATCCGGTCGTTACGTTCGCGCCATATGGCCCAAATGACCAGGAGAGCGATAGACTTGCAAGCCTTCACCTCCGTTGGCACGGCACATGCAAGGGAGGCTAGCTAAGCCGACAGAGGGCCCGGAGAAAGCCAGGTCCCCGCCCGGAGAGGGCCCAAGACTTGAAACCCTAATTTTGGAAAGCAAGAATTCTAAATTTTGTTGGGTTATTTCAAAAATGGATCAACATTCAACTTTCCATTGTTCAATTACCCACATATATGACTTGTTAGGTGGTACGTTGAGGTGGGATGCCATTAACCACCACACTCTCTCCTTTAACAGCAAAGACTAGCTCAATACTCACATGTTCTTATGAGATAATAAATGAGTTTATGGAGATATTTCCTAAATTATATTCAGTTTTGAGGATGTCTCTATCAAGGGCAATGTGCTTCTCTGATATTTAACCGAGTAACTACGTATATGGTAAGAAATCAGTTAAAAATTAAACATGCAACATTTGAAAATAAATACATTCAGAGACAAAAAATGGAGTTTAAGATGAAATGCTATTAATACTAGGTCTTTAACTACTGACAATCAATATAATGAACATCAAACCTAGAACATGTATAGTAATAATTGAAGATATCATCATGTTTCATCACATTAAACAAACAAAAAAATAATAAAAATGAAATCTTGCTCTTTTAGGCCCAACAAAGCAAACTCGAAAAAACACCATGACTCATACGTTATCTCAATTGACCATTACTATGATTTTTTCCACACATAACTTGTTGGGTTATTTCAAAAATAAATATTTTATTTTGTAATATTTAATTGTTTTAATTTTCACCCCTCTACTCAATCGATAGACCTGTAAGTTTAAAAAGTGACGCCATAATTTTCTCCCCTCTACCCAATCGATAGGTCTTACATGGGCATGCTTACCGGTTCTGGCTGATGATGCTGGCCTGGGCGTCGACACAATTCAAGGCATGTCCCAACTGATGTACTTTCTCCACGGGAGCTCAATGCCGATGCGGGTGGTTATTGCCATGATTTTGACGAGATATCCTCCAAAGTTCTGTGTGGAAAATTTAGAGACCATACTGTTCATATCATTTTTTGTCCTCAGTTCCGAAGATGTGATGGACATGTGATCACCTAGCGGATTCTTTTTAATTAGAAGTTCCCTGGGCTTTTAGCAGAAATCAAATTCAGTTGTCGGTTGTAGATGAACCCATTATTGAAAACATACTTTAAAGTGTCAAAACATTGAGGATTTTTTTCATGTACATCAAGAGATTCTATGTTTGCATACAAGTTTTCATGAAAAACTAATATTGTTTTTGTCCCGTGTAAAAAAGATAAATTTCGATGTAGCAAGGTGACTAGTCACGAGACATTTTTTGTCTTTTTTATATATGTCAGATAAAATGTTTTTTTTACTTGTGTGCGAACATAGAGTCTTCAGATGCACACACCAATTTTTTTTAAAACTTTTCTGACATATTGAAATTTATTTTTTTATGTATTTTCATAATAGATTCATATAATGGGAACCAAAACACCACCACCGGCTTTTAGTGCGTTTTTTTATTTGTCAGGGTTCTTTTCTGCAATTTGGGAACAACGGATCCAAATTTGGATATGTCTGGTTATTCCTCACTTAAATTGATTCCTCATCAATATCAAAATACAGTGATGTCACATTATGTTGCTCATATCATGCTGATCAACTCAGCGAATCTGTGAATCTATATCGATATTATATATGTAGAGTAAATATACTCCATGAACTGAGCAGCATCTTATATATTTTGGAACATTCTTAGCTCACAGCGGCTAGGTAAAGCATCAAAATTTCAACGACAATATAAACATATAAGCTTCTTTCTTTTTTGAACGAAAGCTTCATCTTTCTCGGAATACTCATCTCTCACAGGTAGTACACAACTCAAAGATCATATCCGTTAATACATTGGACGATCTTTTCGATTTTAAGTAGCTGCACGCACTATATATACGATAACTAGCTTAGCTCAATTTCGAGGCTGCGATTACAGGTAACTGCACGTAGGCATCAGACATTGCTGTCGCCTTCAGTTCTTCAGAGCCAGAGTGCGCCGGCCTGGCGGAGGAGCGGCACGAGCTGGCCACCGAGGTGCAGCGACATGACCCGGTCGGTGGGGCCGACGAGCGCGCCGCCGATGAAGACCGTCGGCACTGGCGGGCTCCGGCCGACCATGCCGGCGAGCGCCCTCTCGACGTCCTTCCCGCGAGGGTCCTTGTCCAGCTCGTGCACTGTCCAGCTCACGCCCAGCTGCGTAAAGAGCGTCTGCACCGCGTGGCACATGTAGCAGTTGCTCACCCCGAAGATCACCACCGCCCGCTGCGACGCCAGCGTCCTCACCCTCTCCGCCGCCATTGCTGATCGGATTGTTTGGTGGCTAGCTCTCGCTGTCTCTCTCGCGAGGTCACGATCGATTGATCTGATCAGGTCAGTTCACTTGATCTAGCTAGCTAGGCTGTTGTTTCTTGGAGTTTTATGGTGGTGATGACAGAACGGTTCTTATTTATGGATGACAGGGTCAAGCGCAGTGAGAGAAGGAGGTGGTCGATGCAATATCACGCCGCCTGAACGTGGCTAATCGGGAAGAATATATGTTTTCTGCCAAGAGGTTCTACCACTTTTCTGATCTTTGCTTTCGGGAGGAGCCAAAATCCTACAGTTGCTTCTGAAATAATGAATTAAGGTCCGGGACATATCGAGTATCAAAGCATTGAAAACGAATGGTTGTGTAGATCCAGTGGTGGTTTGATGATTCATTAGGTTCGCTGATAAACTCCCTCATTGCCCTCCTTTTACCATTTCAGTTGACAAAGAATACTTAACCTTTGGAGTGGAGATCGTGTATCACGTTTTCTTTGGGACGCCATTTGGCTAGCTCGCCCTTTTTAATTGGTCTACTTTTTATTCTTGACGTGTCACCGCGACATCATCAGGAATTTCCACGTCGACGTGTAGGAATAAAAATCGCTAGAAATAAGTAGGTGATGAATTTCAACGCTGACTAGGCAGTAGGCACACGAAGAATAAAGGGACCCTTCTCCCTTAAAAAAGAACAAAGGGCCGGATCCTTGATACGTTGTGAATGTCGGCAGTATAACTTAATTGAAAAAAAAAGTAAGCTTGAACCTAGTACGATCGAGCTACATTGGCGCCACGTGCGTGAGACAGTGAGCGCACAGACACATGCACGAACACAGGATGGATCGAGGGAGATCGGCCAGAAGTGCTCGCCGGCCGGACCGAAAGGTGAAGGATGCGAACAGGACGTATTCGCGTTTTTTTTTAATCTCCTGCTGGATTCAAACCAGACGCGCGCCCATGGGATTCAGCATTCCGTTTCCACGTACTGTAGGTTCGTGTACAGCTCGCGTGTTTCTTTCACCTCCAATACAAGCCTACCCGTCGCTGCACCTGCCACCATACCTGCACTGCATAATTGCATATATATATGTCCTCGATCACTTTATCGAAAAAAAAATGTCCTCGATCATGTCACCATCGGCCAAACATTAGCGATGGAAAGTGGCGGGATTCCGTTTCATAGTTGTCGCAAGACTAATATAAAACGTTACGATCAGTTTATTATAGTATCACCCTACCTTTTTGCAGGCTCAGGCAAGACGTATATATATATATATAACTTGATAGGAAACTTTGGGCTGGCCAAAAATAATTTTCACAAAGAAAAAAAAGCAAGAAGCAGTGAGTTTAGAACGAATTAATGGAGTTATATAGTGCTACTAGATAATCGTTGATAATAGAGGGGAAATGCTTCTCGGCTGAGCAGGCCATGGCATAGTTTTGTTTCAATGTAGCTTCACCGGCGCTTTCATCCCGACATACTGTCATAGTAGTGGCGGGACGGACAAAGCAAGCGCAAGAATCTTGGAGAGAGCTCAGTTTTCAAGCAAACTGCATCTTAGTTACGAACTTACGATTGTTGTGGCGCTAGTGTGTCGCATTGGGAGAATTGATTATGGGAGAATTCTAACGGAAGGCGCCGCATAGGGTTAGTATGCATGCTGCGCTTATGTTTGTACAATTTTCCCTTATAGAGAAAGCAACATGTGTGTATGTAGAAAATCTGCCAGCTCACGATGACATCATCGTATTAATTGCTAAATTCGAAATTCAAAATGATGTATCTCCTAAACCATTAATCCGATTAGTGATCCGTTTTCACCGTTGAGTTCATCTCGGCGAGGGCTTCAAAACTAGATCCAATATTGTTATGTTTTGACGATATGTTTTTATCGCATCAACTACCAGATTAAGTTAGCATGGCTGCCAGATTAGCAGAAAACAACTACCATGATAATTTTGTACAGTTTTAGATGAATTTTACATATTTTTACACATCAAATGATCCGCATGATTAAATAACAAGTTTTAAAATGTGTCCAAACAACTAAGAGATGATATCTCTAAACAAACAAATAGTAACATGCATAATGCATCGAGATAAAATAGCGGACATGGTACCGATAAAAACATTATTTATAATCCAACAACTAAATAGCGAATAATTTGGAAAGCATGTGACAACAAGCAAGTTGTTTTGATTAGAGAACTAAATAATGCATAATCGGCAAACATCACGCAAATAACGGCAACCACATTATTATTTTTAATCTAGTAACTAAGTAGTGATAATCTGGCAAGCAAGTGATAATAATCGGGCAGCCGTCAATGTGAAAAAAAAGTTATCAAAACATATTGATATTGGATTTAGTTTCGAAGATATCGTCGCTAGAAAGCTAATGGTGAAAACAGATCGTCAATTGGATTAACGGTTTGAGAGATAAAACTTTTCAAAAATTTAAAACCGAAGGAATCTTTTAATGACGTAAAGTTTAACATGCATGCAAAGAAGACTAGGTTGCCGCCGCACGGTTTCGCGTATGTGCGGCGCCGCTGCCTAGCACAGTCCTTGATTATGACCTCCCCCCTCCCCTGGCGTGCGCTAGCAAAAAAAGGGTTGGCTCCTTCCGGCCCCCCTTTGGCCTTATTATCTCTTCGGGAAGGTTCAATAGACTAGTCTTTTTTTATTTGAATACTACTATTTCTTCAACACGCACGAGTTGGGCGACAGAGGCACCCGGGCTTTATTTTTTTTTGTTCGGCCCATCCTCTTCTCCCCGATCTCAGCCCCTGCGCCCACCTCCACCGCAGCTCCCCCACATCCGCCGCCACTCGCCACCACTGCCCCAAGGTAAGGCAAGCTTCTCCCCTTCCCTTTCTCCATAGATTTTGCTTGTTTCCTCTCAATGGTTGGTCTGATTTGTTGAAACCTTCGATGTGGGAAGAAATTTACATGGGGATTCGAGAGGGTTTGGCTTAGCAAAGGGGTGTGGGGTTTCTGAAAAGGTAACATCATATTCCACTATTTTTTATGTATGCATGCGTTTTGGTGTCACATGCCTAATAAGATTAGATAGATGCTTGTGGAGCTATTTAGGAAGAGTAGAATGATTGGAGAAAGATTTCTAGGCATAACTTTTGCATTTTTCTTGCACCAGTTAAATGTGAAGACAAGAGGACCAGTACTCTCAAGACCAAAGCATCAACTGATTGCGGAAGTGAGCAATGTTAACAAAGATGATGAAAGGAATGTCGTCAAAACACTCACACACGAGTGCATGTCTCCAATAGAAGCACACATACAAGCCTCCTGACCATGTGACATAGGCATCCCTAATGGGCCTGCCGAAGATGGTACCCGGAGTTTACTGAAGGCCCACGACCCGAAGGGTAAGGAGAATTCGGAAGCCAAACTTGTTAGTTAAGGAAAGCTAGAGTTGTATTAGGAGAGAACACTTGTAATATTACGGGAGGAGTTGGAAACCTTCCCGGACTCTGTAACTTGTACATCACGAATCCCTCGGCTCCACCTCCTATATAAGGGGGAGTCGAGGGACAAAGAAAGCATCGATTCATTGTCTCACAAACCCTAGTTTTCATATCGTCGAGTACTTTTCGGCTGAAACATTCGAGATCTACTTGCCCTCTACTTCTAACTAAACCCTAGTCTACAACCCGTAGGCATTGACAAGTTAATCCCTTGTCAATTGGCGCCATCTGTGGGGATTAAAGGCGTCAAGGATCTGATCTCGATGGCACGTTCAAGATCGTCGACTTCGTCAACAGCAAGCAACGCGATGGATCGAGGTAAACAGATCGCAACTGGTCCTGTCGATTTTGTTCCTCACCGCCCTCCCGTTTGGATGCATATGCGTATCTGGAGGAGCCTATGGAGATGACGTTCGGAAGGTTCCACTTTCGCGTTGAGAAGGAGGGAGCGTATCGTCTCGAAATTCCGATCTCGTCGGGATTATCGGCGGTCGATTCCGATTTTTCGAACTCCACATCGTCAATCGAGTCAGGCGAAGAGGAGACTTCATCGCCACGCTTCATCAGCACCAGGGCAAGCGAAAAGCTCGCCAAGATCTTCAGCGACATGTCCTTCGAGTCATCTGCGGACTCAGATATAAGCGATGACTCGGATAGCTTCGACAGCTTCAACTTCATCGACAAATCTACTACCATTGGCAAGGTCTTCACCAATCTCTATGATGGTATCACCAAACCCAACATGGTTCAGCATCCAAAATATCACCAGATCTACGCAATCGGAGAACCAAGTCGCCCACAAGAGGAGACGTCAGAGAATTTCGACGAAGCAGGAAATCCGTATGCCGATCCTGCAGATCTCACGAGAGGTCTAGGAACAAAATATATCGGACCAGGAACACGAGAGATGGTGCAATTTCCGCAGGAAGTATGGGATCGAGTCGCAAGAGCTATTAACGGTACAGAGCCAATGACTGTAACGGCGACACCTGAGGAGTTACAAGCATATCAATATAGGCTTGCACGTACCAGGCGGGAGCTCGAGAAGCAGAAAATCGCGTTGGACAGAAGGCAGGAAGCAGCCTCTGCATCAAGCAGGCGAAGGGCGGAGTTAAGTCGACATTCAGGAACTTCGGGAGATAGCCACAGAGAAGCTCGGAACAGGGCAAGATCTAGGATGCAAAACATACCTGAAGCTGATAGAGAGCACTTGGTGCAAAATCTCGACATGTCCTTTATGTCGATAGACACACGAGGGAACATTATCCCTAAAACACCGGAAGCTGGGTATATGGCGACACAAGCCTTTATCCTCGCGTCTAGGCCACCTCCTGGAGATCCAAGGGAGGCATTATACAACATGGCCATGGCAGGTGTTGGGGCCATGAGAACAGCGTTTGCATCAACACCTCCCGAAGGTTCAGCAAGGCAAAATAGTCCACGACCTGCGGCAGCAGCAACAGTTCCCGAAAGAACAGGTGGAGCGTTGGCCATTTTAGCAACAGTAAATAAAGCAAACTAGATAAAGTAAATGCAAGTAAACTATTTTTTTTGTGTTTTTGATATAGCAAACAAGATAGCAAATAAAGTAAAACTAGCAACTAATTTTTTTGTATTTTGATTTAGTGCAGCAAACAAAGTAGTAAATAAAACTAAGCAAGACAAAAACAAAGTAAAGAGATTGAGAAGTGGAGACTCCCCTTGCAGCGTGTCTTGATCTCCCGACAACGGCGCCGGAAAATATGCTTGATGGCGTGTATTTCACACGTTCGTTGGGCAACCCCAAGAGGAAGGTATGATGCGCACAGCAGACAAGTTTTCCCTCGGAAAGAAACCAAGGTTTATCGAACCAGGAGGAGCCAAGAAGCACGTTGAAGGTTGATGGCGGCGGGATGTAGTGCGGCGCAACACCGAGAGATTCCGGCGCCAACGTGGAACCCGCACAACACAACCAAAGTACTTTGCCCCAACGAAACAGATGAGGTTGTCAATCTCACCGGCTTGTCTGTAACAAAGGATTAACCGTATTGTGTGGAAGATGATTGTTTGCGAAAAACAAGTAGAACAAGTATTGCAAGTAGATTGTATTTCAAGTAAAGAGAATTGGACCGGGGTCCACGAGTTCACTAGAGGTGTCTCTCCCATAAGACGAAAAGCATGTTGGGTGAACAAATTACAGTTGGGCAATTGACAAATAAAGAGAGCATGACCATGCACATACATATCATGATGAGTATAGTGAGATTTAATTGGGCATTACGACAAAGTACATAGACCGTCATCCAACTGCATCTATGCCTAAAAAGTCCACCTTCAGGTTATCATCCGAACCCCCTCCGGTATTAAGTTGCTAACAACAGACAATTGCATTAAGTATTGCGCGTAATGTAACTAGTGACTACATCCTTGAACATAGCACTAATGTTTTATCCCTAGTGGCAACAGCACATCCATAACCTTAGTGGTTCTTGTCACTCCTCCGCATTCACAGAGGCATGAACCCACTATCGAGCATAAATACTCCCTCTTGGAGTTACTAGCATCAACTTGGCCGGAGCATCTACTAATAACGGAGAGCATGCAAGATCATAAACAACACATAAGCATAGCTTTGATAATCAACATAACAAGTATTCTCTATTCATCGGATCCCAACAAACGCAACATATAGAATTACGGATAGATGATCTTGATCATGTTAGGCAGCTCACAAGATCCGACAATGATAGCACAATGGGGAGAAGACAACCATCTAGCTACTGCTATGGACCCATAGTCCAGGGGTAGACTACTCACACATCACACCGGAGGCGACCATGGCGGCGTAGAGTCCTCCGGGAGATGATTCCCCTCTCCGGCAGGGTGCCGGAGGCGATCTCCTGGATCCCCCGAGATGGGATCGGCGGCGGCGGCGTCTCTGGAAGGTTTTCCGTATCGTGGTTCTCGGTACTGGGGTTTTAGTCACGGAGACTTTTTATAGGCGAAAGGGCAGGTCAAGAGGCGGCACGGGGGCCCCACACCACAGGGCCGCGCGGCCAAGGGGGGGGGGGCGCCGCCCTAGGGTGTGGCCCCTCCGTGGCCCCTCTTCGTCTCTCCTTCGGACTTCTGGAAGCTTCGTGAGAAAATAGGCCCCTGGGCTTTGATTTCGTCCAATTCCGAGAATATTTCCTTACTAGGATTTCTGAAACCAAAAACAGCAGAAAACAAGAATCGGCACTTCGGCATCTTGTTAATAGGTTAGTTCCGTAAAATGCACGAATATGACATAAAGTGTGCATAAAACATGTAGATAACATCAATAATGTGGCATGGAACATAAGAAATTATCGATACGTCGGAGACGTATCAGCATCCCCAAGCTTAGTTCTGCTCGTCCCGAGCGAGTAAAACGATAACACGGATAATTTCCGGAGTGACATGCCATCATAATCTTGATCATACTATTTGTAAAGCATATGTAGTGAATGCAGCGATCAAAACAATGTATATGACATGAGTAAACAAGTGAATCATAAAGCAAAGACTTTTCATGAATAGCACTTCAAGACAAGCATCAATAAGTCTTGCATAAGAGTTAACTCATAAAGCAATAATTCAAAGTAAAGGTATTGAAGCAACACAAAAGAAGATTAAGTTTCAGCGGTTGCTTTCAACTTGTAACATGTATATCTCATGGATATTGTCAACATAGAGTAATATAATAAGTGCAATAAGCAAGCATGTAGGAATCAATGCATAGTTCACACAAGTGTTTGCTTCTTGAGGTGGAGAGAGATAGGTGAACTGACTCAACATTGAAAGTAAAAGAATGGTCCTCCATAGAGGAAAAGCATCGATTGCTATATTTGTGCTAGAGCTTTGATTTTGAAAACATGAAACAATTTTGTCAACGGTAGTAATAAAGCATATGCATCATGTAAATTATATCTTATAAGTTGCAAGCCTCATGCATAGTGTACTAATAGTGCCCGCACCTTGTCCTAATTAGCTTGGACTACCGGGTCATCACAATGCATTGTTTTTACCAAGTGTCACAAAGGGGTACCTCTATGCCGCCTGTACAAAGGTCTAAGGAGAAAGCTCGCATTGGATTTCTCGCTATTGATTATTCTTCAACTTAGACATCCATACCGGGACAACATAGACAACGAGATAATGGACTCCTCTTTTATGCATAAGCATATACCAACAATTAATAATTTTCTCATTTGAGATTTGAGGATTGTTGTCCAAAACTGAAACTTCCACCATGGATCATGGCTTTAGTTAGCGGCCCAATGTTCTTCTCTAACATATGCATGCTTAACCATATGGTGGTAGATCTCTCTTACTTCAGACAAGACGGACATGCATAGCAACTCACATGAAATTCAACAATGAAAAGTTGATGGCGTCCCCAGTGAACATGGTTATCGCACAACAAGCAACTTAATAAGAGATAAAGTGCATAATTACATATTCAATACCACAATAGTTTTTAAGCTATTTGTCCCATGAGCTATATATTGCAAAGGTGAATGATGGAATTTTAAAGGTAGCACTCAAGCAATTTACTTTGGAATGGCGGAAAATACCATGTAGTAGGTAGGTATGGTGGACACAAATGGCATAGTGTTGTTTGGCTCAAGGATTTGGATGCATGAGAAGTATTCCCTCTCGATACAAGGTTTAGGCTAGCAAGGCTTATTTGAAACAAACACAAGGATGAACCGGTGCAGCAAAACTCACATAAAAGACATATTGAAAACATTATAAGACTCTACACCGTCTTCCTTGTTGTTCAAACTCAATACTAGAAATTATCTAGACCTTAGAGAAACCAAATATGCAAACCAAATTTTAGCATGCTCTATGTATTTCTTCATTAATGGGTGCAAAGCATATGATGCAAGAGCTTAATCATGAGCACAATAATTGCCAAGTATCACATTACCCAAGACATTTATAGCAATTACTACATGTATCATTTTCCAATTCCAACCATATAACAATTTAACGAAGGAGAAACTTTGCCATGAATACTATGAGTAGAAACCAAGGACATACTTGTCCATATGCTACAGCGGAGCGTGTCTCTCTCCCATAAAGTGAATGCTAGGATCCATTTTATTCAAACAAAACAAAAACAAAAACAAACCGACGCTCCAAGCAAAACACATAAGATGTGACGGAATAAAAATATAGTTTCAGGGAGGAACCTGATAATGTTGTCGATGAAGAAGGGGATGCCTTGGGCATCCCCAAGCTTAGACGCTTGAGTCTTCTTGATATATGCAGGGGTGAACCACCGGGTGCATCCCCAAGCTTAGAGCTTTCACTCTCCTTGATCATGTTGCATCATACTCCTCTCTTGATCCTTGAAAACTTCCTCCACACCAAACTCGAAACAACTCATTAGAGGGTTAGTGCACAATATAAATTGACATATTCAGAGGTGACACAATCATTCTTAACACTTCTGGACATTGCATAATGCTACTGGACATTAATGGATCAAAGAAATTCATCCAACATAGCGAAAGAGGCAATGCGAAATAAAAGGCAGAATCTGTCAAAACAGAACAGTTCGTATTGACGAATTTTAAAATGGCACCATACTTGCTCAAATGAAAATGCTCAAATTGAATGAAAGTTGCGTACATATCTGAGGATCATGCACGTAAATTGGCTTAATTTTCTGAGTTACCTACAGGGAGGTGGACCCAGATTCGTGACAGCAAAGAAATCTGGAACTGTGCAGTAATCCAAATCTAGTACTTACTTTTCTATCAACGGCTTAACTTGGCACAACAAAACACAAAACTAAGATAAGGAGAGGTTGCTACAGTAGTAAACAACTTCCAAGACACAAAATAAAAACAAAGTACTGTAGGTAAAAACATGGGTTGTCTCCCATAAGCGCTTTTCTTTAACGCCTTTCAGCTAGGCGCGGAAAGTGTGTATCAAGTATTATCAAGAGACGAAGTGTCAACATCATAATTTGTTCTCATAATGGAATCAAAAGGTACCTTCATTCTCTTTCTAGGGAAGTGTTCCATACCTTTCTTGAGAGGAAATTGATATTTTATATTACCTTCCTTCATATCAATGATAGCACCAACAGTTCGAAGAAAAGGTCTTCCCAATATAATGGGGCAAGATGCATTGTATTCAATATCCAAGACAACAAAATCAACGGGAACCAGGTTATTGTTAACGGTAATAAGAACATTATCAACTTTACCCAAAGGTTTCTTTGTAGAATGATCAGCAAGATTAACATCCAAATAACAATTTTTCAGCGGTGGCAAGTCAAGCATATTATAAATTTTCTTAGGCATAACAGAGATACTTGCACCAAGATCACATAAAGCATTACAATCAAAATCTTTAATCTTCATCTTAATGATGGGCTCCCAACCATCCTCTAACTTTTTAGGAATAGAGGCTTCACGCTCTAGTTTCTCTTCTCTAGCTTTTATGAGAGCATTTGTAATATGATGCGTGAAAGCCAAATTTATAGCACTAGCATTAGGACTTTTAGCAAGTTTTTGCAAGAACTTTATAACTTCAGAGATGTGGCAATCATCAAAATTCAAACCATTATAATCTAAAGCAATGGGATCATCATCCCCAATGTTGGAAAAAATTTCAGCAGCTTTATCACAAGCAGTTTCAGCAGTTTTAGCAGTTTCAGGCAGTTTTTCGCGCTTTGCATTCGAAGTGGAAACATTGCTAACACCAATTCTTTTATTAGTATGAGTAGGAGGTGCAGCAACATGTGTAGCATTAGCATTACTAGTGGTGGTAATAGTCCAAACTTTAGCTATATTCTTCTCTTTAGCTAGTTTTTCATTTTCTTCTCTATCCCACCTAGCACGCAGTTCAGCCATTAATCTTATATTCTCATTAATTCTAACTTGAATGGCATTTGCTGTAGTAGTAATTTTATTATGATGATTCTCATTAGTCATAACTTTCGATTTCAAAAGATCAACATCAGAAGCAAGACTATCAACTTTAGAAGCAAGTATATCAATTTTCCCAAGCTTTTCTTCAACAGATTTGTTAAAAGCAGTTTGTGTACTAATAAATTCCTTAAGCATGGCTTCAAGTCCAGGGGGTGAACTCCTATTATTGTTGTAAGAATTCCCATAAGAATTACCATAGCCGTTGCCATTATTATAAGGATATGGCCTATAGTTGTTACTAGAATTGTTCCGGTAAGCATTGTTGTTGAAATTATTATTTTTAATGAAGTTTACATCAACATGTTCTTCTTGTGCAACCAATGAAGCTAATGGAACATTATTAGGATCAATATTAGTCCTATCATTCACAAGCATAGACATAATAGCATCGATCTTATCACTCAAGGAAGAGGTTTCTTCGACAGAATTTACCTTCTTACCTTGTGGAGCTCTTTCCGTGTGCCATTCAGAGTAGTTGATCATCATATTATCAAGAAGCTTTGTTGCTTCACCAAGAGTGATGGACATAAAGGTACCTCCAGCAGCTGAATCCAATAAATTCCGTGAAGAAAAATTTAGTCCTGCATAGAAGGTTTGGATGATCATCCAAGTAGTCGATCCATGGGTTGGGCAATTTTTAACCGAGAGATTTCATTCTTTCCCAAGCTTGAGCAACATGTTCAGTATCTAATTGTTTAAAATTCATTATGCTACTCCTCAAAGATATAATTTTAACAGGGGGATAATATCTACCAATAAAAGCATCCTTGCATTTAGTCCATGAATCGATACTATTCTTAGGCGAGAGATAGCAACCAATCTTTAGCTCTTCCTCTTAATGAGAAAGGGAACAATTTTAGTTTAATAATATCACCATCTACATCTTTATATTTTTGCATTTCACATAGTTCAACAAAATTATTAAGATGGGCAGCAGCATCATCGGAACTAACACCAGAAAATTGCTCTCGCATAACAAGATTCGATAAAGCAGGTTTAATTTCAAAGAATTCTGCTGTAGTAGCGAGGTGGAGCAATAGGTGTGCATAAGAAATCATTATTATTTGTGGTTGTGAAGTCACACAACTTAGTGTTTTCAGCGTTGGCCATTTTAGCAACAGTAAATAAAGCAAACTAGATAAAGTAAATGCAAGTAAACTATTTTTTTTGTGTTTTTGATATAGCAAACAAGATAGCAAATAAAGTAAAACTAGCAACTAATTTTTTTGTATTTTGATTTAGTGCAGCAAACAAAGTAGTAAATAAAACTAAGCAAGACAAAAACAAAGTAAAGAGATTGAGAAGTGGAGACTCCCCTTGCAGCGTGTCTTGATCTCCCGGCAACGGCGCCGGAAAATATGCTTGATGGCGTGTATTTCACACGTTCGTTGGGCAACCCCAAGAGGAAGGTATGATGCGCACAGCAGCAAGTTTTCCCTCGAAAGAAACCAAGGTTTATCGAACCAGGAGGAGCCAAGAAGCACGTTGAAGGTTGATGGCGGCGGGATGTAGTGCGGCGCAACACCGGAGATTCCAGCGCCAACGTGGAACCCGCACAACACAACCAAAGTACTTTGCCCCAACGAAACAGTGAGGTTGTCAATCTCACCGGCTTGCTGTAACAAAGGATTAACCGTATTGTGTGGAAGATGATTGTTTGCGGAAAACGATGAGAACAAGTATTGCGATAGATTGTATTTCAGTAAAGAGAATTGGACCGGGGTCCACAGTTCACTAGAGGTGTCTCTCCCATAAGACGAAAAGCATGTTGGGTGAACAAATTACAGTTGGGCAATTGACAAATAAAGAGAGCATGACCATGCACATACATATCATGATGAGTATAGTGAGATTTAATTGGGCATTACGACAAAGTACATAGACCGTCATCCAAGCTGCATCTATGCCTAAAAAGTCCACCTTCGGAGTTATCATCCGAACCCCTCCGAGTATTAAGTTGCTAACAACGAGACAATTGCATTAAGTATTGCGCGTAATGTAACTAGTGACTACATCCTTGAACATAGCACTAATGTTTTATCCCTAGTGGCAACAACACATCCATAACCTTAGTGGTTCTTGTCACTCCTCCAGATTCACGGAGGCATGAACCCACTATCGAGCATAAATACTCCCTCTTGGAGTTACTAGCATCAACTTGGCCAGAGCATCTACTAATAACGGAGAGCATGCAAGATCATAAACAACACATAAGCATAGCTTTGATAATCAACATAACAAGTATTCTCTATTCATCGGATCCCAACAAACGCAACATATAGAATTACGGATAGATGATCTTGATCATGTTAGGCAGCTCACAAGATCCGACAATGATAGCACAATGGGGAGAAGACAACCATCTAGCTACTGCTATGGACCCATAGTCCAGGGGTAGACTACTCACACATCACACCGGAGGCGACCATGGCGGCGTAGAGTCCTCCGGGAGATGATTCCCCTCTCCGGCGAGGGTGCCGGAGGCGATCTCTGGATCCCCCGAGATGGGATCGGCGGCGGCGGCGTCTCTGGAAGGTTTTCCGTATCGTGGTTCTCGGTACTGGGGTTTTAGTCACGGAGACTTTTTATAGGCGAAAGGGCAGGTCAAGAGGCGGCACGGGGGCCCCACACCACAGGGCCACGCGGCCAAGGGGGGGGGGGGCGCCGCCCTAGGGTGTGGCCCCTCCGTGGCCCCTCTTCGTCTCTCCTTCGGACTTCTGGAAGCTTCGTGAGAAAATAGGCCCCTGGGCTTTGATTTCGTCCAATTCCGAGAATATTTCCTTACTAGGATTTCTGAAACCAAAAACAGCAGAAAACAGACAAGCGGCACTTCGGCATCTTGTTAATAGGTTAGTTCCAGAAAATGCACGAATATGACATAAAGTGTGCATAAAACATGTAGATAACATCAATAATGTGGCATGGAACATAAGAAATTATCGATACGTCGGAGACGTATCACAAGCAAGGGTGGACAGAGCACGACAAAATAGAAGGGAACATCGGCACCCCCCAGAGATAGATGACGAAGATATGTGCGGGCTGCCGTGCTTCACAAGGAGGGTCCGAAAAACTCGAGTTCCTGCGGGGTTCAAACTGCCCGATAACTTCAAAAAATTTGACGTCCTGCAAGATCCAGAGGATTGGCTAGTCGATTATCTCGAGACGGTCAAATTGACAGGAGGAACCAGAGCAACGGCAATGCAGAGCATCCAGGTACATCTGAGTGGAGTTGCGCGATCTTGGATAAAGAAGCTTCCTCCAGGTTCTATCGAGAGCTGGGATAGCTTCGATGATGTGTTCGTCAAAAAATTTCGGTCTACTTGCAAAAAACCTGCATCACTAGAGGAGTTGAGAGCGTGTCGACAAAAGCCGGATGAATCAATGAGAAAGTACATCCAAAGGTGGAATATCATCAAAAACTCGGCAGAGAATATATCTGACGAGAGAGCGATAGATGCGTTTGTCGCAGGAATCCGACGAGGAGATTTTTTCGAGGACTTGGGGAGAACCAACCCAAAGACAGTATCTGCATTGATGGAGATAGCAAATAGATGGGCAGATGGAGAGGATGCTGTTCACAACAAACGGCATAGGTCGCTAGAGGAG
Source organism: Lolium rigidum (assembly GCF_022539505.1). Taxonomy (NCBI): domain Eukaryota; kingdom Viridiplantae; phylum Streptophyta; class Magnoliopsida; order Poales; family Poaceae; genus Lolium; species Lolium rigidum. The sequence continues at coordinate 37,235,482 of NC_061513.1, read as the reverse complement.
GACCATGGTCGAAATTATCAAAATAGATGCCGGTTTTCTCGGCAATACTCAAACTACGATGCACCTGGCCAAATCTCGGCTGGATTTCGAGCAAGCGCTGGAGGAAATAATAGAGATGATTATCAAAGGAGCAACGAACAGCGAGGCGACAATAGAGATGACTCCCGAAATAACAGGCCAAGTAATGGGCCTAGGTTCCAGAGACCTTTCGTGTCCCCTGAGGAGATGATGAACGGGCCATGCCAGATGCATTTTTATCTCGACAACAATGGAAAGAGACAGTCAGGACACCTGCAGAAGGATTGCCGAAATTTTCAGGCAATGCTAAGGTGGGCAGGGCACGCCAATGCCCAGGCGACAAATAGAAACCCACAAGGGCCCAGGAGTGAGATTCACTTACCACCTCCTCCCGCAATTACGGACGAAAATCGGCATCAGCTCAGAATAGCGGCAGCATCAGCGCCACCACCTTACGTTGGTCCCAACTCCAATGGAGCGGTCTCGATGATTCAGAAAGGCAGGCCATCTAATAGAGCTCAGAAAGTAATCTCGCGACAGGTGTTCATGGCAGAGAAGATGCCTCCACCAACGATTGAGTACCTCAATTGGTCAGGGCAAGACATTGGCTTCACAATAGCGGACCATCCGCAGCAAGTTTCCTCGACCAGGGCAGTTAGCACTTATTTTACCAGCAGTAATCGCGGGATTCGACGTATCACGAGTATTCATAGATGGAGGCAGCAGCCTAAACCTTATGTATGCAGGTACACTAAGGAAGATGAACATATCTCTAGCAAATTTGAAGCCAACCGATACGCGTTTCCATGGAATTACGCCGGAGAAGCCAAGTTATCCGTTGGGGAAGATCAATCTCGACGTTCAAATTGGGACCCGAGAAAACTACAGGATAGAGAGGCTGGAGTTTGAAGTCGTGGATTTCCCATCACAGTACCACGCTTTGTTGGGGCGCCCAGCGTATGCCAGGTTTATGGCGGTACCACATTACACATACTTATTGTGGAGGATGCCTGGACCTAAGGGACCAATCACAGTTAAAGGAAGCTTCGCGCTAGCCGATAAATGTGACAAGGATTTTCATCTGTTGGAGATATGCCCAAGAGGCAATAATAAAATGGTTATTATAATATATCTTTGTGTTTATGATAATGTTTACATACCATGCTATAATTGTATTAACTGAAACATTGATACATGTGTGTTATGTGAACAACAAAGAGTCCCTAGTAAGCCTCTTGTATAACTAGCTTGTTGATTAATAGATGATCATGGTTTCGTGATCATGAACATTGGATGTTATTAATAACAAGGTTATGTCATTGTATGAATGATGTAATGGACACACCCAATTAAGCATAGCATAAGATCACGTCATTAAGTTATTTGCTATAAGCTTTCGATACATAGTTACATAGTCCTTATGACCATGAGATCATGTAAATCACTTATACCGGAAAGGTACTTTGATTACATCAAACGCCACTCGCGTAAATGGGCGGTTATAAAGGTGGGATTAAGTATCCGGAAAGTATGAGTTGAGGCATATGGATCAACGATGGGATTTGTCCATCCCGATGACGGATAGATATACTCCGGGCCCTCTCGGTGGAATGTCGTCTAATGTCTTGCAAGCATATGAATAAGTTCATAAGAGACCACATACCACGGTACGAGTAAAGAGTACTTGTCAGGAGACGAGGTTGGACAAGGTATAGAGTGATACCGATGATCAAACCTCGGACAAGTAAAATATCGCGTGACAAAGGGAATTGGTATCGTATGTGAATGGTTCATTCGATCACTAAGTCATCGTTGAATATGTGGGAGCCATTATGGATCTCCAGATCCCGCTATTGGTTATTGGTCGGAGAGAAGTCTCAACCATGTCTACATAGTTCGCGAACCGTAGGGTGACACACTTAAGGTTTGATGTCGTTTTAAGTAGATATGGAATATGGAATGGAGTTCGAAGTTTTGTTCGGAGTCTCGGATGGGATCCAGGACATCACGAGGAGTTTCGGAATGGTCCGGAGAATAAGATTCATATATAGGAAGTCATATTCCAAGTTTGGAAATGATCCGGTGCATTTATGGCGGGTTCTAGAAGGTTCTAGAAAAGTCCGGAAGAACGGCACTATGGAAGGTGGAGTCCCGAAGGGACTCCACTAGCATGGCCGGCCAAACACTAAGGGGGAGGAGTCCCAGGTGGGCTCCACCTTGGTGGCCGGCCAGCCCCACCTCAAGGAAAGGTGGGAGTCCCACCTTGGGTAGGACTCCCCCCTTGAGTAGGTTTCCCACCTTTGGGAAGTTTTGGTGTTGGGGTCTTATTCGAAGACTTGGACCACAACTCTTGGGGCTTCCACCTATATAATGAGGGGCAAGGGGAGGGTGGCCGACCACTCTTGGCTCAGCCTTGGCCGCACCCCTTTGAGGGCCGGCGCCCAAGCCCCCTCTCCCCAAACCCTAGCTACCTCTCCTCCACCACCTCTCCCGCATATGCTTAGCGAAGCTCCGCCGGATATCTCCATCGACACCGCCACCATGCCGTCGTGCTGTCGGGATTGCAAGGAGGATCTACTACTTCCGCTGCCCGCTGGAACGGGGAGAAGGACGTCGTCTTCATCAACACCGAACGTGTGACCGAGTACGGAGGTGCTGCCCGATCGTGGCACCGTGATCAAGATCTTCTACGTGCTTTTGCAAGCGGCAAGTGATCGTCTACCGTAGCAATAAGAGCCTACTCTTATAGGCTTTGGAAATCTTCAAGGGTGAGTCTCGATCATCCCCTCGTTGCTCCCGTTTTCTAGATTGCATCTTGGCTTGGATTGCGTTCTCGCGGTAGGAATTTTTTTTGTTTTCTATGCAACGAATCCTTACAGTGGTATCAGAGCCAGGTCTATGCATAGATGGTTGCACGAGTAGAACACAATGGTTTTGTGGGCGTTGATGCTCTTGTTGTCTTTAGTTTGAGTACTTTGCATCTTTGTGGCATAGTGGGATGAAGCGGCCCGGACTAACTTTACATGACCGCGTTCATGAGATTTGTTCCTCGTTCGACATGAAACTTGTATTGCATAAGAGGCTTTGCGGGTGTCTGTCTCTCCTACTATAGTGAAGATTCAATTTACTCTTCTATTGACAACATTAGTATCACCGTTGTGGTTCATGTTCGTAGGTAGATTAGATCTCTCTCGAAAACCCTAAACCACGTAAAATATGCAAACCAAATTAGAGACGTCTAACTTGTTTTTGCAGGGTTTGGTGATGTGATATGGGCATAATGTGATGATGAATATGTATGAGATGATCATTATTGTATTGTGGCAACCGGCAGGAGCCTTATGGTTGTCTTCAAATTTCATGTTGAGTAGTATTTCAAAGTAGTTGTAATAGTTGCTACATAAGGTGAACAACCATGAAGACGGCGCCATGGACCTTGACGCTACGCCGACGATGATGGAGATCATGCCCGTTGATGATGGAGATCATGTCCGTGCTTTGGAGATGAAGATCGAAGGCGCAAAGACAAAAGGGCCATATCATATCACATATGAATTGCATGTGATGTTAATCCTTTATGCATCTTATTTTGCTTAGAACGCGACGGTAGCATTATAAGATGATCCCTCACATTAATATCAAGATAATAAAGTGTTCTCCCCTCGTATGCACCGTTGTACATTTCGTCGTTTCGAAGCATCTCGTGATGATCGGATGTGATAGACTCAACGTTCACATACAACGGGTGTAAGCCATGTTGCACACGCGGAATACTTGGGTTTGCTTGACGAGCCTAGCATGTACAGACATGGCCTCGGGACAACGGAAACCGAAAGGTTGAACACGAGTCATATGGATGATATGATCAACATGTTGATGTTCACCATTGAAGCTACATCATCTCACGTGATGATCGGTTTTGGTGTAGTGGATTTGGATCGTGTACCACTTAACAACTATGAGGGATGTTGTATTAAGTGGGAGTTCATTAGTAATTAGATTAAAACATGAACTAATTATCATGAACATAGTCTGAGTAGTATTTTGAATTAATTTTGTAGTATTGGCATCCGTTTTCTACCATGCGCTAGTCTTATGATTGAGTTAGAAATACTGTTAAAATCTGACAAGAAACTTTACGGACTGGTACCGTATTGTTAAAGAATCAAGAATTGATTAAGTTCTATTGCAAACTTTTAGTAAACCTCACATTGTTGATTCAAAGAGCTATGGTTTCAATTAGTACCTAAAGTTATCTTGTCTCCGTGAAACTTGAAGTTCAAATTTGTTTGAAAAGTAAGGAGCTGAAAATATAGTTTTCAGAAATAATCAAGGTATGAGATATATGTAATATCTAAGACCTTATTGCAAGATGATAGAATATAAATTTGGTGAGACTACATAAACTCATAAGTTTTATGGGAATGTATGAAGGTTGAAGACGCCAGGCGTCACAATCCTCCAACTATCGGGGCACTAATAATATTCGCATATCCATGAAGTTATCATCCTTAGTATGCACCGTTGCTAAGACTCGTCGTTTCGAAGCATCACGTGATGATCGGGTGTGATAGATTCTACGTGTGCATACAACGGGTGCAAGCCAGATTTGCACATGCGAATACCAAGGTTAAAACTTTACGAGCCTAGCATGTACAGACATGGTCTCGGAAAGTCGTCATGATATGATGGATAAAATTATGAGTGAAATTGTTCATCATATTACAAAGTTACTAATAGTGAAATCTGAAACACTTGTCATATGATGATCAACTTAAAGTAAGAACCTCAAGGTTATTGGTATTTGACCAACAAACCTAGAAGTTAATAATGTTAAAGTGTTTTTCTGAATAATGAGGAAAGCTAAAAGAGAAACTGCAAAAGATATTTTGGCAAAAAGAAAAGAAAAGACTAGAAAGTCTAGCTCAGGTGTATATAAATGATATACATGTTATGGTTCCATTCCTAGTTAAGTCACACTATGAAATTCTTGGGTATTAGTACTATATTGGTTGGTATGAAGTGTCATACAAAACAATGCAATACAAGAATACAATGGCCTAAGTGTCTGACAAGGAATATGATAGGAATGCACGTCTGGAACAAAATAAAGTGTTATTATGTTCGTCGTTAGCATTCTATCTAGCCCTTAGAATTTATAATAAAGAACTTAATAATTGTTATTTTGCTCGGTCAAATGAAAACAATGAGTTGTTTAAATTATGACATTACTCCATGTACGATGGATAAGTTATTATAAATCTTAATGGTGAAACACACATACATAACACTGACGCTAAAATGCCTTAAGGCAAATGATTTGAATTCCACTTATTTGTGGAACCGCCATTTAGGTCATGTTAGAAAGGAACGCATGAAGGAACTCCATGCAAATGGATTTTTGGAGTCATTTGATTTTTGAATCATTTGGCGCTTGCAAATATTTTCTAAAGAGAATGATTAAAATACCGTTCATAGGCCAAGAGTTGAACGGGCACCAAACTTAGTGGAAAAATACATGATGATGTATGTGGTTCACTGGGCATAGTTGTGTGCGGTAGATTCTTCTACTTCATGAAAACTTCCAACAATGAATTGAGTATATATATGTGGATATATTCGATAAGGAAGAAGTTTGAAACATTTGAATAGATTCAAATAAATTTCAGCATGAAGTGGAGATCATCGTAATAGAAAAGTCAAATATCTATGATTGGATCATAGTGGAAATATTTGAATTACTAGTTTTAGCGAACATCTAAGAGAGTTATGAAATTGTTCTACAACTCACATTTCTTGGAGTATCATAATGATGATGTAGTATCCGAGAGATGTATCCAAAACTTGTTGGATTAATGATGAGATAAAATATTATGACGCCATTATATTTTTGTGGATTATGCTTTAGTGACTACCGCTTTTACACTAAATAGAGCATCATCATGATCCGTAGAAATGACACCATACGAGTTATGGCATGGGTATAAACCCTAATAGTCCTTTCTTTAAATTTTGGTGTAAAAGTTTACAACCAAAATCGGATAAATGTCTTTGTTATTTATCCCAAAGAATTGATTGGGAATTCTTTCCACTATGAAGTAAACGACAAAAGTGTTTGTTAATGTTACTTTCTTATTTCCAAGAAATTGTTTTCTAGCGAAATATTTGAGTGGGAGGACAATAGAACTTGATAAGGTTTATGAACCTGAGCATAATGATCGAGTAGCGCAAGCATCGGAAATTGGTTCCGAAGCGACCACGACGATCATGGCTCCCATGACTACAAAGTGTTTTAGCCACGGAGATCAAAGTACATATTGAACCTTGTAGGTATGGTTTACTTTGTGATCAAATAAATGATTTGTGGACAAAGGATTGATTGTGAACAATGATAAACCAACTACAAACAAAGAAGTTATGATGGGCCCTGACTCCGTTAAAATGGCTATACGCCATGAAATCCAAGATAGATGAATACTTTTTGAAAGTAAATACATCTATAAAATTGATGGACTTGGATGAAATATCTTTGAAGAAGCTTGACTTGTCGAAAAGTTGTTTACGACAAAGTTCAAAGAGTTGACTACGACAAGATTAGATCTTCCGTAGCAATGCTTATAGTCTATATGGATTATTCTAGTAATCACTACATATTTCTTTTATGAGATATGTTAGTAGGATGGCGAAATACATTACTTATTAGAAGTGTGTATTAAAGGTGTATACAAGATACAACCAAGAGTTTTGCTGGTCCGTGGAATACTAGATAGGTATACGAACTTCAATTGGATGAAGTAAGTATCGCGGAGTTGGAATCTTCACCAGATGAAATAGTCAAAGAGTTTTTGATTTCATCAGAGACGATGAAGAGGCTTGCATTTGCAAGAAATTAAGTGGGAGCGCTAAGACATATTTATAATACTTTATGTAGGTGACATATAGTTGGTTATAAATGATGTAATTATATACTTGATTAAAAGGTTTCATTGAGAAATTAATTTCAATGAAAGGATATGGACTGAAACATATCTAGTGTCAAGATCTATGAAGATAGATTGAAACACAAAATAAGTTTAAGTCAAAGTACATAGAATGGATATTGAAATAGTTCAATATAGAAATATTAAGAAAATGTTCTTGTCATGTGAAGTTTTAACAAGACTTGAGTGTATCTGATACTCAATGAGTAAAAACACATGAGTGATTATGGATCACGAATAATATGTACACAATCAGATGTCCTGTGCTCTAAAATGTTATGAGCATATACCAGAATGATTCATGAGATGATCATTGGACGACAGTAAGAGTATCCTTGAGTACTTTAGAAGAACCAAGGATATATATAGTTTTGTATGGAGAAATGACAAACAAATCGCTGTAAGGTGATTACACCGATATTTGTTTTTGTCACATATAAAAATAGAATTTCAATCTCAAATTAGACTAAGTGTTGTTTTAAAGGTGGCACAATGAGCTAGAAGTTGTCTATGTTAGATTTAGAAGAGTTCTAAATATTGTGACGGATTCTACAAACGAAGGCAGAGTATGTCATTGTTTTGACAAATGACTGAGGATGTTGAGTCAAGAAGTTCTTTGAGAACTTGGTGTAGTTCCGATAGTGCCAGAACTTTGAAACTATATTGTATGTGACAATATTAGTGACTTATTTCAGACCACGGAATTAAGGTTCCACCAGAAGATCAAACATATTTAATGCCAACTCATTTGAAAATGAGTGATGCGTTGAGACGCAAATGAATTACAAAATACATACGTTTCTGAGCATGTCAGATCCGTTGACTAAAACCTCTCCCGTGAGCAAAACATGATAAAGCACCGGAAGGCCAAGGTGTTATATCTTTACAAATGTAAACTAGATTATTGACTCTAGTGCAAGTGGGAGACTGTTGGAGATATGCCCAAGATGCAATAATAAAATGGTTATTATAATATATCTTTGTGTTTATGATAATGTTTACATACCATGCTATAATTGTATTAACCGAAACATTGATACATGTGTGTTATGTGAACAACAAAGAGTCCCTAGTAAGCCTCTTGTATAACTAGCTTGTTGATTAATAGATGATCATGGTTTCGTGATCATGAACATTGGATGTTATTAATAACAAGGTTATGTCATTGTATGAATGATGTAATGGACACACCCAATTAAGCATAGCATAAGATCACGTCATTAAGTTATTTGCTATAAGCTTTCGATACATAGTTACCTAGTCCTTATGACCATGATATCATGTAAATCACTTATACCGGAAAGGTACTTTGATTACATCAAACGCCACTCGCGTAAATGGGTGGTTATAAAGGTGGGATTAAGTATCCGGAAAGTATGAGTTGAGGCATATGGATCAACGATGGGATTTGTCCATCCCGATGACGGATAGATATACTATGGGCCCTCTCGGTGGAATGTCGTCTAATGTCTTGCAAGCATATGAATAAGTTCATAAGAGACCACATACCACGGTACGAGTAAAGAGTACTTGTCGAGAGACGAGGTTGGACAAGGTATAGAGTGATACCGATGATCAAACCTCGGACAAGTAAAATATCGCGTGACAAAGGGAATTGGTATCGTATGTGAATGGTTCATTCGATCACTAAGTCATCATTGAATATGTGGGAGCCATTATGGATCTCCAGATCCCGCTATTGGTTATTGGTCGGAGAGAAGTCTCAACCATGTCTACATAGTTCGCGGACCGTAGGGTGACACACTTAAGGTTTGATGTCGTTTTAAGTAGATATGGAATATGGAATAGAGTTCGAAGTTTTGTTCGGAGTCTCGGATGGGATCCAGGACATCACGAGGAGTTTCGGAATGGTCCGGAGAATAAGATTCATATATAGGAAGTCATATTCCAAGTTTGGAAATGATCCGGTGCATTTATGGTAGGTTCTAGAAAAGTCCGGAAGAACGGCACTATGGAAGGTGGAGTCCCGAAGGGACTCCACTAGCATGGCCGGCCAAACCCTAAGGGGGAGGAGTCCCAGGTGGGCTCCACCTTGGTGGCCGGCCAACCCCACTCAAGGGAAAGGTGGGAGTCCCACCTGGGTAGGACTCCCCTTGAGTAGGTTTCCCACCTTTGGGAAGTTTTGGTGTTGGGGTCTTATTCGAAGACTTGGACCACAACTCTTGGGGCTTCCACCTATATAATGAGGGGCAAGGGGAGGGTGGCCGACCACTCTTGGCTCAGCCTTGGCCGCACCCCTTTGAGGGCCGGCGCCCAAGCGCCCTCTCCCCAAACCCTAGCTACCTCTCCTCCACCACCTCTCCCGCATATGCTTAGCGAAGCTCTGCCGGATATCTCCATCGACACCGCCACCACGCCGTCATGCTGTCGGGATTCCAAGGAGGATCTACTACTTCGCTGCCCGCTGGAACGGGGAGAAGGACGTCGTCTTCATCAACACCGAACGTGTGACCGAGTACGGAGGTGCTGCCCGATCGTGGCACCGTGATCAAGATCTTCTACGCGCTTTTGCAAGCGGCAAGTGATCGTCTACCGCAGCAATAAGAGCCTACTCTTATAGGCTTTGGAAATCTTCAAGGGTGAGTCTCGATCATCCCCTCGTTGCTCCCGTCTTCTAGATTGCATCTTGGCTTGGATTGCGTTCTCGCGGTAGGAAATTTTTTGTTTTCTATGCAATGAATCCTTACATCATCGACTGTCAGAAACCTTCGGGATGCAAGCAGAGTACATGGCGTCAAGGCTCACGACTGATTATGATGTGCTACCAGATGTAGGAAGGCCTAACAAAGAATCAACCTTTAATACTGCGAAACATTCTAAGGAGGTGCAGATTTACCCGACAGACCCCAAGAAGACGACGTCCATCGCGACAGACATGGACCTCGCATAGGAAAGCGCGCTCGTCGAGTTCCTCCGTGAGCACTGGAAAATCTTCGCATGGTGCCCAGCTGACATGCCAAGAGTACCCAGGGAACTTGCCGAGCACCACCTAAACTTGGATCCACTAGCGAGACCAATCAAACAACCTTTGCGGCGTTTTTCGGAGCCAAACCGCAAAGCTATGCTGTCAGAAATTGATCGACTGAGAGAAGCTGGTTTCATCAAGGAGCTGCATACAGAGGCCACGTGGGTAGCAAATCCAGTGTTGGTGCCGAAGAAAAACACTAAAGTCCTTCGCATGTGTGTCGACTTTACGTGTCTCAATAAACATTGTCCAAAGGATCACTTTTCCCTCCCGAGGATCGATCAAATTATCGACTCCACGGCAGGATGTGAACGTCTTTCCTTCCTGGATGCTTACTCTGGTTATAACCGGATCAGATTGAAAGAAGAGGACGAGGTCAAAACAGCGTTCATCACACCTTATGGTGTGTTTTGCTATCGAACAATGCCTTTTGGTCTGAAAAACGCGGGAGCAACATATCAGAGGATGATGCAGAAGTGCTTAGCAACACAGATTTGGAAAAACGTACAAGTATACATTGATGATGTTGTAATAACATCAAAAAAGGGAGCAACGCTAATCGAGGACTTGAAGGAAACTTTCGACAACCTCGACAAATTCTGCCTCAAGCTGAATCCGACGAAGTGTTCTTTCGGCGTCCCTGCAGGAGAACTTCTCGGGTTCCTAGTCTCAGCAAGAGGGATTGAAGCTAACCCCGAAAAAAACAAGCTATCGTAACAATGCGGAAGCCAACAAAGTTGAATGAGATACAGCAGCTAACCGGGCGAGTCGCAGCTTTAAGCAGATTCGTCGCCAGGCTGGGAGAAAAGGCGTTGCCGTTCTACGCCTTAATCAAGCAAGGAGAGAAGTTTCAATGGAACGAAGAGGCAGATAGAGCCTTCGAGGATCTTAAACGCACAATTTCGACACCACCAATCTTGGTGGCGCCGAAAGAGAAGGAACCCCTCTTGTTATACATTGCAGCCACACCTCAGGTGGTCAGCACGGTGCTAGTTGTCGAAAGAGAAGAAGAAGGAAAACTCCATGGAGTGCAAAGGCCGGTATATTTCATTAGTGAAGTTTTATCGCCTTCAAAACAGCGGTACCCGCAGTACCAGAAGCTAGCATATGGAGTGTTCACAACCGCAAGGAAATTGCGCCACTATTTTTCGGCACACCCGATAGTAGTGGTCAATGAAGCACCTCTATCAAATATACTGAACAATCCAGAAGCTACAGGTCGTGTCTCCCTTTGGGGAATAGAACATTCTCCTCGGGACATCACGTATGAAAAAACAAAAGCAATAAAGTCATAAATTCTGCCAGATTTCATCGTAGAGTGGATGGAGTTGCAAAATACAGGACCCCCAGATTTATCGAGAACTTGGACTATGAACTTCGACGGGTCCAAGAGGGTAGAAGGAGCCGGTGCAGGCGTGATACTTATATCACCTGAAGGTGACAAACTGAAGTATGTCCTACGGATGACGTTCCCAAATGCATCTAACAATGAAGCAGAATATGAAGCTCTTATACACGGGATGAAGATGGCGAAAGCTTGTGGTGCAGCCCGATTAAAAATCTTTGGCGACTCGCAAATGGTGGCTCAGCAAGTCATGAACCAATGTGATGCAGTCAATGACAGCATGGTGGCATACAAGGAAGTGTACAACGAGCTCGAGAAGTTATTTGATGGATGCGAAGTAAATCACATCAGCAGGCTAAGCAATGATGAAGCCGATGTTCTCGCAAACATCAGGTCGCAGTGCCTCGCAATTCCGCCAGGTGTGTTTTGGGAAGAGATAGCCGAGAGATCCACAAAGCCAAAGAAGGCGCAGAAGAAGGAGAAGGAGGAGAAAACTTCGACGCCTCCCAAAGAAGCACTAGAAGAAGAAGAAGACCAGGAGCTGGTAATGATGGTGCAGGTCCCATGGATGCAAGCGTACATATCATATATCTTAAGGAAAGAAATACCCGACGACCCAGTTGAAGCAAGGCGAGTTATTCGATGATCCAAAGCCTTTACAGTGGTCAAAGGGGAGTTGTACAAACGCAGTATTTCGGGCATGCTACAAAGGTGTGTTACACCCGAAGAAGGGAGGATAATCTTAAAGGATGTACACGAAGGAATATGTGGTCATCACGCGAGCAGTCGAGCTATCGCAGCAAAGGTTTTTCGAGCCGGATTTTACTGGTTGACAGCAATCGAGGACGCAAAGGAGATAGTACGAACTTGTGACGCGTGCCAGAGATTTGCCGCAAAACCGCACTCTCCAGCAGCAGAGCTGATGCCAATACCATTGTCTTGGCCCTTTTCCCAATGGGGTCTCGATATGGTGGGAAAATTACACAAGGCCTCGCCAGGAGGATACGAGTATATGCTTGTTGATGTCGACAAATTCACCAAGTGGATAGAAGCGAAGCCGATAAATTCACCAGATGCAGCGTCAGCAATAAAATTCGTGAAGAGCATTGTTTTTCGATTTGGAGTACCTCATAGCATCGTCACAGACAATGGCAGTAACTTCACGTCCAAGGAATTCAAGGCATACTGCGCAGAAGTAGGCATCAAATTGCACTTCGCGTCAGTTGGGCACCCGCAAACCAATGGTCAAGTCGAGAAAGCCAATGGTATCATCTGCAATGGTATTAAGAAGCGCTTGCTAGGACCGCTTGAAAAGGCTCGACATACTTGGCCAGAAGAGTTGCCAAGTGTTTTATGGAGTATTCGAACAACGCCAAATACAGCGACACAGGAAACTCCATTCTTTCTGGTCCATGTAGCTGAGGCAGTACTACCGATTGAAATAGAGCATGATTCCCCAAGAGTCACAGAGTATGATGAAGAAACTTCAAGAAGATCATTAGAGGACGATGTAGATGCACTCGATGAAGCTTGAGACGAAGTACTATCACGGGTCACCAAGTACCAGCAAGACCTGAAAAACTACCACAGTCGACGACTGCGGCCAAGATCCTTTCAGGTCGGAGATTTAGTCCTACGGCTCAATCAACAGAGTACTGAAAAACTCGAGTCACCATGGCTTGGCCCTTACATCGTCACAGAAGTAATCGAAGGAGGAGCATACAGGATCAAGGACAAGAAGACAGGGGTTCCCGAGAAAAATCCCTGGAACGTGGCGCAACTCAGGCGGTTCTACGCTTAGAGTCAAAATATAGTCCTCCTTTGTAAAAATACAATGTACTGAAACGCCCGCGAGTTTTCAGACGCACTCTTTTCCTTTTCAGGGCACCGAGTGGGGCTGGAAAGGTTTTTAATGAGACGGGCTCACGGTGCTGCAATATAGTAAAAGATATTGGTGACATACATCTTTTTCGTCGACAGGCTCGAGGGCTCATAACCCACGACAGCAAAATATATATATTCTCGCAAAATAGTAAATTCATCGAGATGAAAAAATAGTATAAGCTCCGGCCAAAGGCTCGGGGGCTTCGCAATATAGATTACACTTCACAATATAGACAACTTCATTAACACAAAGAATTCGACAAAAAATATAGACATGATTTCTCGCAATATAGTACAACTCAGTCAATGCCTAATATACTATCTATGGATAGACCTTTGTTATTTGCAGCAATCGTCGTATGATCAGCATAGCTCCCCTTGACAAAGAATTCAGAGTCCATCCGAAGAAGTTCGTCCATCATTTCTTCGGCTACAGGAGTCACAATGTCATTGATTTTGTCGATGTTACTTTTTCGCTTCGATTGCTTAGCCAGGCATTTGGAGACAATCGTCGTCAGATCTAATTTTCGATGACAGATCTGTATCATGATCATGGCGAATCTTGCTCCAGCATTCAACTGAGCTCGTACAAAGTTATGAATACGAGGGGCATCCCGAAACTTTTCCATCAAACCAAGAAGAGTATCGGGCGCCTCGTCCCGAGGAAACATCGTCTTGTAAACAAGGGACAATGTTCTAGTGCAGAAATCAAGGAACTCGCGAACCTGACAGGCGCGGTCTTGAAACCTGACAATCTGTCGGGTCCGCTCTGGAGTGGCCCAGAACAGAGAACCATGGTCAAGAGAAAGGTTAACAAGAAGATTTGTCCTTACGTTCACCCTTTCATCTTCAGCAGCAGCGTCGAGAAAGGAACCTATTTGGCGACGGCACGAGAAATTCAAAAAAGGATACAGCAAAAAGATAGAAGAAGTTCTGGGTTGAAAAAGCATACCTGACATATCCACTCTGGCTTCATTCATCAGTTCGAGCATACAATTCTCTCGAGTGGTTGCCTTTTCAGCTTCAGAAATGGCGGCTTCCTTGGCAGCTATGGCTTCTCGAGCTTGTTGAAGTGCAATTTTCTCTTTTTCGGATGCCTTGCGAGATTGCACCATCATCACAAATGTTTGCTTCTTCGCATGCTGAAGTTGTTGACGAAGTTCTTCCAAGTCTTGCGATAAACTCTTACTCGAGGAATCTTCATCAAGTTCACTATTCACAAGCGCTTTCTTCGAGCGAGAAGAGGTAGGCGAAACATCGGAAGGAGCAGGAGTTGGAGTATAGTTATCGAACGTCAACTGAAAGAAAAGGCTGGACATCAATCATCAAGCAAGTTAGAATTCCATTGATTTGTAGAATATTTACAAGACATTACAATGGAGAAAGCCCTAACAAACTAGTGTGGTAGGTGTCGCCAAAGCTACTTTGGCGACAGCATCAAAAGAAAAAAGAAAAGAAAGAAAGGGTGGTCTACTTGACCTCCGGCTTGGATGCGCTTGGAGCAGGAGTTGGTTTAACACCAAGGTAGGCAAGGATTGGCTTTGAGGGAGGTTTGGCAGCTCTAATTAGAGATTGTCACTTCTTCGTTTCCATCTGCCCTATGTCGCCAACCTTGGTCCAGTCGACATTTTGCTGGCTATCAGCAATCAGCGCGATGGTGCCCTCCACACCAACCTTCAGGCCCTCTTGGCGAAGTTTGAGCCCAAGATCTTCTGGCACGTTGAAGCCTTTGGCAAGAGCAACAAAAGTGTTGGGCTCCTCTTTCTTTGGGAATAAGTAGGGGAAAAGCTTCAACAGACCTGCCTCAGCATCAGCAAGGCCTTCGCGTGCTTCATCCCCATGGATTTCAAGAAGGGTCAGCGCGTCGAGAAGCTCGTTGCCTTCAGGACCATCCACTTCGTATTCTTGATGAGTTCTCCCTGAAAACAAGCAAAGGGTAGATCGTAAATAAAGAATGCTCGGAAAATGTGAAGTAACCCGATGAAATGCACAAGGATTCGAGCACTTACTAACAAAACGTCGACTCTGTGCCTCCAAGCGACTGAGTATCTTTTCCTCTCGA
The DNA here is from genome assembly GCF_022539505.1 of Lolium rigidum. Taxonomy (NCBI): domain Eukaryota; kingdom Viridiplantae; phylum Streptophyta; class Magnoliopsida; order Poales; family Poaceae; genus Lolium; species Lolium rigidum. The sequence continues at coordinate 37,220,207 of NC_061513.1, read as the reverse complement.
GCAGCTTGCTCAGTTATTTTGTCGCTCAAAGCAGTTTCTGCGTCGTGAAGCCTCTTCCGAAGAGCACCAGCAGCATCTGCCTTGGCCTTTTCAGCATCTGCCTTGGCCTTCTTAGCATCTGATTCAGCCTTCTTACGAGCCTTTTCACTTTGCTCCAATTTTTGAGCAAGTGCATCGGCACGCTTGTTGGCTTCCGCAAGTTTTTCTGCCAAAATAGTCAAAACCAGTCAAAATCACGACAAGAAAGGAGTGAGAAGTCATGGGCCAGGAGAAGCAGAAAAATATTACCTTCTGCTTTGCTAGCATATTCACGGTACCCGAAGAATTGGGCACTAAAGCGGATGAATTCCTTAATCAAAGGCTGATAAAGAAAGATAGAGAAAGAAAGCATCAATATAGTCAAAAGCTCGACAGCACAAAGCAAAAAAGAAGCAAACAATGAAAAAAGTCGATAGCATCGGAAAGTACTTAGGGACTTACATTATCTAAAAGAGGAGTCGTGGAGCCACCCAATTGTAAGACAGGCTCCGTGATTGATTCAACCCTTGCCCTTTTTGGCGAAGGGACACGGGGGCTTGTGATACGTCTCCGATGTATCGATAATTTCTTATGTTCCATGCCACATTATTGATGATATCTACATGTTTTATGCATACTTTGTGTCATATTTATGCATTTTCCGGCACTAACCTATTAACGAGATGCCGAAGAGCTAGTTGCTGTTTTCTGCTGTTTTTGGTTTCAGAAATCCTAGTAAGGAAATATTCTCGGAATTGGACGAAATCAACGCCTAGGGGCCTATTTTGCCACGAAGCTTCCAGAAGACCGAAGAGAAGACGAAGTGGGGCCACGAGGCGGCGCCACACTAGGGCGGCGCGGCCCAGGTGCTGGCCGCGCGGCCCTAGCGTGTGGGCCCCTCGTGACTCTCCCGACTCCGCCCTTCCGCCTACAAATAGTCTTCGTCGCGAAACCCCCCGCACCGAGAGCCACGATACGAAAAACCTTCCGGAGACGCCGCCGCCGCCAATCCCATCTCGGGGGATTCGGGAGATCGCCTCCGGCACCCTCGCCGGAGAGGGGATTCATCTCCCCGGAGGACTCTACACCGCCATGGTCGCCTCCAGAGTGATGAGTGAGTAGTTCACCCCTGGACTATGGGTCCATAGCAGTAGCTAGATGGTTGTCTTCTCCTCATTATGCTTCATTGTCGGGTCTTGTGAGCTACCTAACATGATCAAGATCATCTATCTGTAATGCTATATGTTGTGTTTGTTGGGATCCGATGGATAGAGAATACTATGTTATGTTGATTATCAATCTATGTGTTGTTTATGATCTTGCATGCTCTCCGTTACTAGTAGATGATTTGGCCAAGTTGATGCTTGTAACTCCAAGAGGGAGTATTTATGCTCGATAGTGGGTTCATGTCTCCGTGAATCTGGGGGAGTGACAGAAACCCCTAAGGTTATGGATGTGCTGTTGCCACTAGGGATAAAACATTGATGCTATGTCCGAGGATGTAGTTATTTGATGGGGATATGCCCATAGGGGGTGGGTCGCCAGTCCCAGTCGCCATGAAGATAGAGGCTTGGGTGGATCGCCAGTCGCCTAAGCGACTGGGCCCTAAGGCGACTGGGCCGTGATCCCAAGGAGGAGGTCCACACGGCTGGACAAGAAGATTACTTGCGAGAGGGATAGCGGATCCCGGATTAGTAGCAACTGATATGATTCGGAGTTATCTCCATGTAACCCTAGGCCGGGGGTGCTTATATAAACCCCCGAGCTTAAACCCTAGTGGACACCTTACTCGAGATCCAATCTCCCCTCGTAAGCTCTCGGCGTAGCCGCCGACCGAGCCCCCCATTGTAATTCTCCACCGAGCAATAAAGATCTAGCAGGACGTAGGCCTTTTACTCTCCGGAGGGGCTGAACCCGGGTAAAACCCTTGCGTCTCTTGCACCTCGACCCGTAGATGGCAATGTTCCCTTCCCCTCGCATCAATGAAGTGCTACCCCTCGTAGCATCCGCCGTGGTTACATCCACGACGGTGGCGCCCACCGTGGGGCATGGGACATCAAGCCTTCGAGCTACGGCGAGGCCCTACTCGCCAGTTCGGCGGCCGGTTGCTTCCGGCAGGATGATCGCCACCGGCAATTTCTTCCACATCCAGCCAAGCACCTACCGGCCCGCCTCGTCACCTCTCACGCACGCCTGGATGGTGCCGATCGGCTCCATCAACCTCTTCGTTGGGCTCGCCGGCGTCAGCGATCCCTCTGAGCCTCGCCCCAGTCGCTCACACGACCCCTTCGCGCCCGGCAGCTCCTCACCGCTACTCGCCCGGTCACCGGCGAGGTATACGCGGAGGCCGAGGCGGCCCTGGGAGACGATGCCGAGTCGGCGGTCGTGGCACCGACCGCTAACTCCACCGTTGCCTCGGCAGCCACCGACTCCGCCGACACCGCTCCAGTCGCCGATTCCGCCGATACCATCCCGGCCATCAAATCCATCATCGCTGCGATCGACGCCGACTTCACCGACATCATCGCTACAACGTCGGTTGCGGGATCCACCGCTGCGTCCCCGACTGCCCGCTCCATCGCCACAGCATCGACCAAGGACTCTATCTCCCTGGTCTCCCACCCGAGCGACTTCGAAGGTGGCTTCGAGGACGACTCCATCCTCTCCCTCTTCGGCAGCGATTACGACTCGGACTCTGTCGAGGCCCCGCGTTACCGCTACCCGACCGCGAGTCTTCATGGCAGGGGGTGAAGGAGAGATCCCGGCCGACGCCTTCACCACTCCCCTCCCCGCAACCGCCACCGCGACCGAGATCGAGGCGCACCGGGCGGCCCTCGAGGAGCGAGAGGAAAAGGAGCTCGCCGAAAGGCGAGAAATTCCGCCTCGAGCAAGATGAAGTAAGGGCCGTGTCCCACTATCGTCGGCGAGCGAAACCGCCGGCGCATGGAGCGCGCCCGCGCGAGCGACTTTCCCGCGCGCACGCCTTAACTTCGACGACCCGGACGGAGAAATCCGGGTCGCCCGAGTCCAAAACCCCGACATCCCGGAAGGAAGTCGGGCTGCTCGCGGATAGAACGGCGCGCGGAGCACCACCGCCACCCCCACCACCACCACCCGAAGTTCCTCGGGCAGAGGTCGACGCCAACGGCCTACCACTGCACTCGTCTCCAGCCGACAACGTGGCAGCTGCGCAGGCCGTCCTCGCAAGAATCCCCGAAACGGGAGACGGCGCGATCCTCGTCCAGCACGCCAAGGCTTTGGTAGCCAAGGCATTGGAGCAGCAGCACGCCGCAGCCGACTCGCAGGGGCGACTCTATTCGCGCACATCCGCCAGTCGCGCGGCGTCGTCAGACGCGGCAAACCGCGCAATCGTCCAACGCCAACAACGGCCCGCCGCCGGCACCGCGCGCGGCCCACTCGTCTAACAACCGAGTCGAGCCGCGCCCCGCGCGGGTGATGGTCGCCGCTAACGGGCAGCCAGTCGACGCCCGAACCCACATCGTCAACGACCAAGAATGGCGGGCGCGCAATCGATTGAACGACCGCCACGCCGATGAAGCCCCGCGCCAGAGCGCGTTCACCCGAATCGGCCCCGCTTGCTTCGGGCCGATGATTAGAGGCGAGCCGTACCCTGTGGGGTTCAAAGGACCCCGCGACATCGAGAAGTACGACACACACATCGACCCCACCGTCTGGATCGACTCGTACGCCATGGCAATGGGGATCCAGGGCCACTCCGAGTTACTCGCAGCGCGATACCTGCCCCTCATGATGGACGGCGTCAATCGCCATTGGTTCAACACCCTCACCGTCAACAACATCGACTCCTGGGAAGAAGCCCGCGCCGCGTTCATCCAGCACTTCGCCAGCGCATACACCCGTGCCACAACCATAGAAGACCTAGATCGCTGCGTCCAAGGCCCGCGCGAGTCGACCCGCCGGTGGGTGCAGCGCTGGCAGGCATGTGGACGACCTCCGGCCGGCATCAGCACGGACACGGCAATCTACTGCTTCCGACGCTGCTGCCGGTACGAACCACTAAGCGCCAAGCTCCGTCGCGTCAGCAGGGACAATATCTCAATCTCCGAGCTCTTCGACATCGCCACCCGCTACGCCGATGAAGACCCTACAGTCGACTCGGACGACGAGTACGGCCAACGACGCAATCGCCGCCCTGCGCACACGGAGCCTCGGCGTGGCGACTACCGTTTCGCCGGCCGGTCCAACAACGGCAAGCGCCGCGGAGAGGGAGGACACAACGAGCTAGTTGCTACCACCGATTACGAGCAGCGCGAGCCAAAATCGTTTCGGCGCGACACTCGTCCACCTCGGGAGGATCGGCCTCAGCCCAAGCGCTTCGACGCCCGCAGCCTCCTAGACGCACCATGCATCTATCACAGCAAGGAGGGCAAGCCCGCCAACCACACGACGGGAAATTGCTACTCCCTGAAGCAGATAGAAAGAGCTCGCCGCGCCAAGGAAAACGACGGCGGCAACCAGCACAAGGAGCGCGCCAAGGACCAAGACCAGCACAAGGGAGAGGGCTTCGGTCGCAGCGCCGGCTCGCTCCACACCTTCACCGGGGTCGGCGACCGGCGGGACAGGAAGGTCCTCGCAAGGGCAGTGGCGGTACACGCAGTCATACTTTCCGACGTACCCCGGTGGCTCAACTGGTCCGAGCAAAGCATCACCTGGAGCCGCGAAGATCACGCCCCCCGCATCGAGTACCCCGGGCGAGTGGCGCTAGTCGTCAGGCCCAAGGTCGCCGACTACTGGCTACCAAAACCCCTGATGGACGGGGGAAGCTCCATCAACATCATGTACTACGACACCTTCCAGCGGCTTGGCCTGCCGGACTCACGCCTTGAGAACACCAAGGTCACGTTCCACGGCATCGTCCCCGGGCGGAAGGCCTTCCCGATCGGCAAGGTGACGCTGCCGATCACCTTCGGCACGCCCGTGAACTACCGTACCGAGCGGATAACGTTCGAGGTGGTGAACTTCAAAAGCTCTTACCATTGCGTACTCGGCCGACAAGCGTTCGCCCGCTTCATGGCGACCCCACACTACGCGTACAACATGATGAAGATGCCGGGGCCTCGAGGCGTCATCACCGTCCATGGCGACCCGGAGATGGCATTGGAATGTGAGGACGACAGCGCCAAGCTCGCCGACGCCGTCATCGCCGACGAACAAGACAACTCCGCCGAGCTCGCCAAGTACCCGGCCGACCGCAACGACCCCGCCATCCCGGAGAAGCCAACCGAGCTCGACTCGTCCGCAGCAACCTTCAAGGCCGCAGCGGGCACCCGCCAAGTAGATCTTGTAGAAAACGATCCAAGTAGGCAAGTTACCATTGGGACGGGCCTGTCCGCCCAATAGGAAAGCGCGCTCATCAAGTTCCTCCGTGAGAATCGAGATATCTTTGCATGGAAACCATCTGACATGCCGGGTGTCCCGAGAGAACTTGCTGAGCACAAATTACATGTCGATCCCACCGCGCGACCCGTTAGGCAGGCAATGCGCCCTGTGGGAGAAGAACGGCGACGCGCAATCGCCGAAGAAGTAAACCGGCTGCTCGCCGCCGGCTTCATCATAGAAATCAAGCACCCGAAATGGCTGGCAAACCCGGTCCTAGTGCTAAAGAAGAACAAGACGTGGCGAATGTGTATCGATTACACAAGCCTCAACAGCGCGTGCCCCAAGGACCCATTCGTCCTACCGCGAATCGACCAGATTATCGACGCGGTCGCCGGGTCCGAGTCGCTATGCTTCCTTGATGCATACTCCGGGTACAATCAAATAAAGATGGCCAAGGAAGACCAAGAGAAGACTGCATTCATCACACCCCTAGGCGCCTACTGCTACACGTCCATGACCTTCGGCCTCAAGAACGCCGGAGCAACGTACCAGCGGTGCATGAACAGCTGCTTAGAAAGCCAGATCGGCCGCAACGTGCATGTCTACATCGACGATGTGGTGGTCAAATCGACTCGACAGACCGACCTCGTCAGCGACCTCGCCGAAACATTCGCCAACTTACGGCGGTACAAGATCAAGCTCAACCCTTTGAAGTGCACCTTCGGGGTTCCATCAGGACAGCTGCTAGGCTACGTCGTCTCCAAGCGAGGCATCGAACCTAACCCGGAGAAGACACTGGCGGTCATGCGCACCAAGCAGCCAGCATGCCTAGTCGACGCGCAAAAACTCGCCGGTCGAGTCGCCGCCCTCAGTCGCTTCATACCCCGGCTCGGAGACAAGGCCATGCCACTATACCGCTTGCTCAAGAAGTCGGAATCATTCCGGTGGACGGACGAGGCGCAGCGGGCCCTAGAGGAACTCCGAGCACGCCCTCTCGAATGCCCCTATCCTCGCGGCCCCGCCGCCAAAAGAAACCATGCTCCTATACGTCGCCGCGTCGAACCGCGCTATAAGTGCGGTCATGGTCGTCGAACGGAAGGAGGAAGGAAGGGAGCAACCGGTACAACGCCCGGTCTACTACATCGGCGAAGCCTTAATCGAATCCAAGCAACGGTATCCACACTACCGGAAGCCGGTGTACGCCGTCCTCAGGGCCCAGCGGCGACTGGCCCCTTACTTCCACGAGCACCCCATCAAGGTAGTCGCCTCAACACCACTCGCCGACATCATCCGCAACCGCGACGCAACTGGCCGGATCGCCAAGTGGGCAGTCGAGCTCGGCGTCCACAACATCACCTACGAGTCACGCCACGCCATCAAATCTCAAGCACTCGCCGACTTCCTCGCCGACTGGGAAGAGGCCCAGCAGCCAAGCTCCCCCGCGGACCTCAAACATTGGACGTTGCACTTCGACGGTTCTAAAAACCTCGAAGGAGCAGGCGCGGGAGTCGTCCTCACATCACCAAAGGGCGACACGGTGAAGTACGTCCCGCAACTCAGATTCGAGCCATGCACCAACAACATGGCCGAGTACGAGGCGCTCCCGCACGGCATGCGAGTCGCAAAAGAGATGGGCGCAACACGGCTGCGCTGCCTCGGCGATTCCGACCTAGTCGCCAGCCAAACTTCCGGCACCTGCGACGCCACGTACGCCAACATGATCGCATACAAACGCGCCGTCGACCAAGCCGGCGCTAGCTTCGCCGGTCACGTCGTCGAGTGGGTTGACGAGCGCAAGAACGAAGAAGCCGACGCGCTAGCCGGAATCGGGTCCAAGCGACTTCAACCTCCTCCGGCGTCGTCCTGGACATCCTCAGCCACCCCTCGGTGCGCGCACCGCGCGAGCTGGACATTGCCGAGCCACCTGCTCCCGACTCCGCCTTAGTCGCACTCGCCGTCGACAGCACCGATTGGACCGAGCCATACATAAGCTACCTCGAGAGCCAGGCACTGCCGATGGATGAAACCAAAGCACGCGCCATCGTGCGCAGATGCAAGTCCTTCACCATCATCAACAATGAGCTATACAAGCGCAGTGTCTCGGGAGTGTTCCAACGATGCGTCACCACGGCGGAAGGGCGCAACATTCTCGCGCGACATCCACGCAGGGGATCGCGGCCACCACGCAGCGCGCGGTCAATCGTCGCCAAGGCCTTTCGTCACGGCTTCTACCGGCCAACAGCCCACGAAGACGCAATCGCCCTTGTCCGTTCATGCGCCGGGTGCCAAAAGCATGCAAGCCGCCGCACATGCCAGGATCGGCATTGAAGACCATCCCCCTCACCCGGCCCTTCGCCGTATGGGGCATGGACATGGTGGGAAAATTCAAAACGGCCCCCGGCGGATATACTCACCTCCTGGTAGCGGTGGACAAGTTCACCAAATGGGTAGAAGCAAAGCCCATAAAGAAGTGCGACGGGAAGACGGCCACAAAGTTCCTACGCGAGCTCATCTATCGGTACGGCTACCCTCACAGTATCATAACCGACAACGGCACCAACTTCGCCAAAGGGGAGATGGCTGACTTTTGCGAAGAAAAGGGCATCCGACTCGATCTCGCCTCACCGCCCACCCCGAGTCGAACGGCCAAGCGTAAAGGGCAAACCAGAGCATCCCGCACGGACTCAAACCACGCCCGGTCGTGCCCCTAGAGCGCGCAGCCGGCTGCCGGCGGCAGGAGCTCTCTTCGTACTATGGGGCATCCGCACAACGCCTAACAGGTCAACCGGCTTCACGCCTTTCTTCCCGGTATATGGCGCCGAAGCCGTCATGCCCACGGACATCGCCTACGACTCACCTCGGGTCGCCAATTACGCCGAAGAAGACAACGAGCGAGCTCGCCAAGATGACATCGATCTCCTCGACGAGGCCGGAGACCTCGCACTCTCCGAACCGCCATTTACCAGCAGGACCTCCGTCGCTACCACGAGCCGCCGCGTTCGGAGTCGCTCCTTCCAAGTCGGCGATCCGGTACTCCGGCTAATCCAGGACAAGAAAGGGATGCACAAGCTGTCCCCGCCCCGGGAAGGACCATTCGCCGTCGCCCGCGTACTCGGCAACGACTCCTACTACCTCATCGACGTCCGCAAGGACGACAAAGGCGAGCCGCTCACTAAAGAGGTGGAGCGCCCCGGAACATCAACCTCCTCCGGCGGTTCTATACCTAAGGGAAAAATGTAATCCGAAAATTCAGAGGGTAATAAAAATCGCCGACCATTTTTTGATCTCAAGCTCCGACTACCTCTCCTTCACCCGCCAAATATCGTCATCTCTCATCCCGGGACATACCGGCTTAGTCGCCGCGACAAGCGACTAGGAACTGAGAGACCTCCGGTCGCCGCTGCTGGAAGAGAGAAGTCCACGATCGGCCAAGTAGCCGGGCTAACACGGGATGGCGGCGTAACCGAGGCGCAACACCAGGCCCGGTCACCCACCATCTCTCACGCCGTCGGGTGAAAACGGCGACTGGAACCCACAGCGAGGGCCGCACGCTCGGCCAGCCCCACGGGCCTCGGCGACCGCCTTGTGCTACGTTATAAAGCACACCAATGCCCTCCTCTACCTTAGGTTGGCGAATTGCGTGGCTAAGTACTTCGACTAGGGACCCCGCAAAACGGACCCGCGGCTCGCCAAGGAAAATACGCCCGCAATGATCCCCTTTGGAGTCGCCTAGCGACTGGCTCACCGAGCCACGACGAGTGGCGCGCTACATCCGAACAGCGCAAACTACACCACACCACTACTCCACCCATGAGGCTGCTATTCGTACTATAATGACTACGTACTCGCGACCGGGGACGCCCAGCTCGAAAAGGAAAACAAGTCAAGTCGATAGCCTTCATTGGGGTCGCAAGGCGACTGACCTGAAGGCCATGGATAGTCGGAACCAACTCCAATGCATCGCCGTCTCAAATAATGCAAAAGCAACCACCGAATCACATTTAAGCAAAAGTCATCATTCTATTTACAACTAACACCCGCTCGCGGGAAATCTAGCTACTTCTTACACAGTACTCGTGAAACTACGAGGACGACCCCGGAGCCCCTCTACGACAGGCTCGACGCCGTCATCGCCGTGACGAAATTTCGGCGTGTACACCACGACCGGATATGTAGACAGCCGAGCCGGCGGCAGCAAGCATGGAAGAGGCGCTCCGCGGGGTAGTCCACCGGGCCCGGCTCCTTCTCCGCGTCACCAGGAGCCGCTTGGCTGGGGATATGAGTCTCCAAGTCCGCGGTCGCCAGTACTCGGTCGGCGAAGGGGCGCACCGCATCCATCAGCCGCAGCACTTCGGCAACATCGAACTCCCCGGCCTCCGAGGGGAAGCCAGCGGTGACCTCCTCCACGTCGAACCCTTCGCAGTAATGCGCCAGCACCATGCTCGCAGCCATGGTAATGCCAACGCGGCGCAGAAGAGCGACGAACCAGTCAACAACAGCCGGAATGTTGGACACGGCCTTGAAGACGGATGGCGTGTCCCGCGGAATCACCTCCCGCGGGCTCAGGTACTGGAGCGCGGCAAGTATCTCCCCCGCGCAGGCGATGATACGCGCGGTCGCGGTCGACAGGCATTCCCGTGGAGTCGCCGTCTCCACGAAGTCGCACGTACCTGCAGTCAACAACACAAGGAAAAGGGAAAAATGAGAACTTCCCCTTCAACGCCGACTCGCCACGCTCGGGGACTGGCCCCCGAGGCCGACTCGCCACGCTCGGGGACTGGCCCCCGAGGCCGACTCGCCACGCTCGGGGACTGGCCCCCGAGACCGACTCGCCACGCTCGTGGACCGGCCCCCGAGGCCAACCTCGCCACGCTCGGGACCGACCCCCGAGGCCGACTCGCCGTGTTCGGATACTCAAACCCCGGCAAATAAAACAAGAAGTGCGACAACAAGAACTTACCAAGAATCTGCCGCGACATCTCCCCGACGAAAGCCTCGAAGTTGGTCTTCTCGGCCCGCACCGCCAGACAATGCCCTCGGACGCCTCCTTCTCCGCAGCAAGTTCTTTGGCGTGCCGCCGCTTCAAGGCCGCCACCTCCTCCCGCGAGACGCGGCAGCCCCACGTGCGGAGTCCCGCGCATCGGCCGCGGCCTCCAGCCTTCACCTTGTATTCGGTGATGACGTCCTCCAGCCTCCCGGCCCTTCTCGCTCCAGACCTTCGTCAACTCCGCCACCTCCGCTTTCGCCCTTTTCCGGGCCTCTTCGGCCCGCCGCGCCCGGAACTCGGCTTCACGGTAGAAGGACTCCTTGACGAACCCTTCCCGAGCCTCGGCAAGAGCCTTTGCCTCGCGCCTCCGCTACAAGAAAAGGAAACGGTGAGAACGAACGCCCGGGCCGGTGACACCGAATGAGGACGGCGAGTGGGCATGACTTATCGCCCGTGGCAATCAGCTTCCGGCTCTTCGCGCCGCCTCCTCCACAAGCGCGGTCAGCCGCTTAATCTCCGCCTACGGAAACCAAACAAAAATGCCAAGGTCAACAAACAAAAAGCAAATAGAGACTCGACTCGCCCTTTCAGACCAAGTCGACCCTCGGGGACTGGGGGTGACTAGGCCACGTGTTCAGCCGACACTTACCACATGCGCCTCGCCAAGCGCCGTGTGGAGCTCGCGTGAAGGTCAATGAAGACGGCGGCGGATGACGCGACTCGGTCGCCCCGTCCGCTCGCATCACCGCCTCGGCCGACGGAACCTCGCCCGTCCGCGTGTCGGTGTCACCGGGCGGGGCGCGGTCCCCGGCGGCCTTGGACCGGCGCTCTTTCGCTGGCTCCGACAGGCCGCCCTCCTCGACGATGTCCTCTTCAACTTCGGGTGCCTTCCGCCCTCGGTCGATCCAATGTCGGGCCGACTCCTCCTCCACCACAGGCGGAGCAACGTCCGGACCCGTCGCCGCACTCGCCATGCCCCCGCGAGCCATGCCGGGTAGAGGAAAACGTTGGCGGTGGGCTCGACGTGGCTAGTGCTCTCCTTCTCCGCTTGACTCCCGGCGGCGGGCTCTTCCGGAGCCGACCCCGCACCCCCAAGGTCGGACGGCGCCGCCTTCCTCTCCGCGGCTTTCTTCTTTGCCTCGGCCGCCCTCGTGGCCGCCACCCCGGCCGCGGGCGGCTTCGCCAAGGTCTTCTTCTTGGACCTACGAGAGGCGAGGTGAGTCGACACTCAGTCCGGCCGCAGGAAGGATAAATTCGACAAGAAATACTTACTTCACCATGGGAATCGCTTTACGCCCGGACCGGCCCGAGCTCCCGCATCGATCGCGTCCTTCAAGGGACGCCGAAGCCTCATGGACCCTTCCAGAGAGTGGGGCGCAGCCGCTTCGATAGCGGCTCGGCCCCTTCCTTGGAGGGCTCCGCCTTGTCCTCCGGACGGGAGGTCGCCTCCTCTTCGGCCCGCGCCCTGGGACGAGGACTCGGCACCCCTCTTCGACCCGCGCGGGAGTCTGATGAAGTCCCGCGCCTCCGAGTCCGACTCGGTGCGCTCCACCTCCTCGTCGACCTCTTCCTCCTCGCCTTCGGTCATCTCCGGTGGTTCCTTTCCGGCGAGAGGAGGGAGGTGGTCCGCGATCTTCTGCCAACGCTGCAATCGAATCAAAGGAACAAGTCAGAAAGGAAGAAGCGCGGCTAAGCCGTGCGAAGTCGCCATGCGAAGCATTACCCGAGGCGCTGGGGTGTCTTCGGTGTAGGGCTGCAAGCCGTCCTCGAAGGAAGTAAAGGTGGCAGTGGTGATCTTAGCGAGCGCCTTCCGGTACTCGCCCTCGTCCCACTCGGTCGCCGTCGACCGGGTGCGGTCGTTCGTCCCCGGTACTCCCACATGGGGTGAGCTCGGCACCGCAGGGGATCAGCCGCCGGCCAAGCCAACAGCTTGTACATGTCGACCGCCGTCGGGCCGTCATCTTTAGCGCCCGGATCGCTTGGCGCATATCCTTCACCACCTTCTCCCGCTCGCGCGGCAGCCGACCGGACATTGAGGCGCCGCGGGACGCTCGGCTCGGGACCGTATTGGGGAATGCATACCTCGCCCGGGGAGTGTACTCCTTGGCGTAGAACCAGAAACGACGCCACAGCCGATCGCGCCTTCTTGGGGAGCGCCATGTCGATGAAGCTTTCCCCGACTTCACCCGGAAGGTGATCCCCCGTTCGGGATGAGTGCTTCGCCGTTCTTGCTGGCCCGAGTCGCCCGCCCGTGGAAGATGGACACCCACAGCGGGAAGTAGGGCGGACAGCCCAAGTAGCATTCGCACAGCCGCCACGAACGCAGAAATCTGCCGGACGCTGTGCGGCCCGAGGTCGGAAACCTTGATGCTGTAGAAGGCCAGCAACTGCCGGAGGAAATCGGAGGTGGGGAGAGCGAACCCGCGATCGAGGAAGCTCATGAAGATCACGAACTCCCCAGGCCGTGGGAGGGGCTCCGTCTCGTTCGCCGGCGGAACCCGCCATCGCTCCCGGTTGAACTCCGGGATGACTCCGGAGGCGACGTACGGGAGGAGAGACTCCCGCGTGACCTTCGACTTGCCCCAACCCTTCGCCGCCATGGATGCGTGTGGAGTGTGGAATGAAGATGAGATAAAGAGAAGATGGGGGATGAATGCGGAGGAGTGTTGAACCCTAATCCTAGGGGCGACCCTTTATACCGCCCGCACTCGCTCAGATTGAGGATGAGATCTCGTTCGTTGAATTGTCCCGGAATCGCCGCCCCGCAATCAACGGTCGAGATCTGCGCCGTCACCGGCTGAATAGCCGTTAAACTAGCCGTTAGCGGTCACGTCGAGCCCAACGGTCAACAACATGCGGACGGTGTGCGCCTCGGTCAACGTGAAATCTAGCCGTTGGCCTCTCCACGTGTCTCTATGGTGACTACGCGTCGACTGGCAAACGGCGACTGGCTAGAGCCGACTGTCACACGCCGACTGACTGATCAAATTATGGCGACTGAGACTGCCACCGCACCCGCGACTTTATCTTTGGAAGCCCGGCGGCGACTCATCTTGATCCATCACCGCGCCTCTCCAAGACTTGTTCCAGATCCGCGCTTCTTCACCACCGCGCTTGGGGACTACCGATGGGGATATGCCCATAGGGGGTGGGTCGCCGTCCCGGGCCGCCATGAAGATAGAGGCTTGGGTGGATCGCGGCCGCCTAAGCGACCGGGCCCTAAGGCGACCGGGCCGTGATCCCAAGGAGGAGGTCCACACGGCCGGACAAGAAGATTACTTGCGAGAGGGATAGCGGATCCCGGATTAGTAGCAACTGATATGATTCGGAGTTATCTCCATGTAACCCTAGGCCGGGGGTGCTTATATAAACCCCCGAGCTTAAACCCTAGTGGACACCTTACTCGAGATCCAATCTCCCCCTGTAAGCTCTCGGCGTAGCCGCCGACTGAGCCCCCCCCTTGTAATTCTCCACTGAGCAATAAAGATCTAGCAGGACGTAGGCCTTTTACTCTCCGGAGGGGCTGAACCTGGGTAAAACCCTTGCGTCTCTTGCACCTCGACCCGTAGATGGCAATGTTCCCTTCCCCTCGCATCAATGAAGTGCTACCCCCTGTAGCATCTGCCGTGGTTACATCCACGACATTATTGATTACATTACGCATCATACTTAATGCAATTGTCTGTTGTTTGCAACTTAATACTGGAAGGGGTTCGGATGATAACCTGAAGGTGGACTTTTTAGGCATAGATGCATGCCGGATAGCGGTCTATGTACTTTGTCGTAATGCCCAATTAAATCTCACAACACTCATCATATCATGTATGTGCATTGTCATGCCCTCTCTATTTGTCAGCTTGTCCAACCGTAATTTTTTCACCCAACATGCTATTTATCTTATGGGAGAGGCACCTCTAGTGAACTCGTGGACCCCGGTCCATTCTTTTACATCGAATACAATCTACTCGCAATACTTGTTCTATCGTTCTCTCGCAAACAATCATCATCCACACTATACATCTAATCCTTTGTTACAAGAAGCTCGGTGAGATTGACAACCTCACTGTTTCGTTGGGGCAAAGTACTTTGGTTGTGTTGTGCAGGTTCCACGTTGGCGCCGGAATCCCCGGTGTTGCACCGCACTACATCTCGCCGCCATCAACCTTCAACGTGCTTCTTGGCTCCTACTAGTTCGATAAACCTTGGTTTCTTACCGAGGGAAAACTTGCCGCCGTACGCATCACACCTTCCTCTTGGGGTTCCCAACGGACGCGTGCCGTACGCGTATCAAGCTCTTTTTCTGGCGCCGTTGCCGAGGAGATCAAGACACGCTGCAAGGGGAGTCTCCACATCCAATCTCTTTACTTTGTTTTTGTCTTGCTTTATTTTATTTACTACTTTGTTTGCTGCACTAAATCAAAATACAAAAAAATAGTTGCTAGTTTTACTTTATTTGCTATCTTGTTTGCACTCTATATTAAAAACACACAAAAAATAGTTACTTGCATTTAGCGTACTTATTTCAACATGTTTCCTTTTAATTTCACTGTAAAAGATATACCTGTGGGACAAGGGTCTATAATTGGAAGAGATAATATAGAAGAATTTTTCACCCACGTTAGTATGCATGAAGATCTTAAAGATATACCTCTTGCAAAAGCTGTCCCTACTTATGAAGATGCCTCTGTTTGTTTGGTACGCATGATGGAAGCTAGATTTATTAGTCTCAACCCCATGATACAACACATGTTTCTTACACTTTCCGATATGGAGAGGGGAGAGAAGAGAGATTTTGTTCTAAAGGTCTTAGTGCGAGAATTTGCGGATATAGCTAAAGAAGCTAGAAAAGTTTTTAGTAAGCATGATAGGCTTGGCATGATCACCGATTTTAAAATAACACTTGAAAAGATGGATATGGATAGAATTAAGTATACTAATAATGTTAATAATGGTGGGGAGATTAAAGCACAATACCATGTAAGCTCCTAGCAATGCATGAGGCACTAGAAAACAACTATGCTTGGCTTGTTCCTGAAAATTTGTTTGATGAGAGTAGCAAGCCCAAGACTAATGAAAAGGGAGCCGCTGAAACTTATGTATCCAATATACTATGCATGGTTGAGAAAACTCCACAGCCCGCTGTAGATGCACCATCTCTTGATAACACTTGATACACACTTTCTGCGCCTAGCTGAAAGGCGTTAAAGAAAAGCGCTTATGGGAGACAACCCATGTTTTTACTACAGTACCTTTATTTTATATTTGAGTCTTGGAAGTTGTTACTACTGTAGCAACCTCTCCTTATCTTAGGTTTGTGCATTGTTGTGCCAAGTAAAGTCATTGATAGTAAGGTTCATACTAGATTTGGATTACTCGCGCAGAAACAGATTTCTTTGCTTGTCATGAATTGGGACTAATTCTCTGTAGGTAACTCAGAAAATTATGCCAATTTACGTGAGTAATCCTCAGATATGTACGCAACTTTCATTCAATTTGAGAATTTTTATTTTAGCAAGTCTGGTGCCTCAATAAAATTCGTCTTTACGAACTGTTCTGTTTTTGACAGATTCTGCCTTTTATTTCGCATTGCCTGTTTTGCTATGCTTGATGGATTTTTCGATTCCATTGACTTTCAGTAGCTTTGTGCAATGTCCAGAAGTGTTAAGAATGATCATGTCACCTCTGAACATGTAAATTTTAATTGTGCACTAACCCTCTAATGAGTTGTTTTGAGTTTGGTGTGGAGGAAGTTTTCAAGGATCAAGAGAGGGAGATGATACAACATGATCAAGGAGAGTGAAAGCTCTAAGCTTGGGGATGCCCCGGTGGTTCACCCCTGCATATATCAAGAAGACTCAAGCGTCTAAGCTTGGGGATGCCCAAGGCCTCCCCTTCTACATCGACAACATTATCAGGTTCCTCTAGTGAAACTATATTTTTATTCCATCACATCTTATGTACTTTGCTTGGAGCGTTGGTTTGTTTTTGTTTTTGTTTTGTTTGAATAAAATGGATCCTAGCATTCTTTGTGTGGGAGAGAGACACGCTCCGCTGTTGCATATGGACAAGTATGTCCTTAGGCTTTACTCATAATATTCATGGCGAAAGTTTCTTCTTCGTTAAATTGTTATATGGTTGGAATTGGAAAATGATACATGTAGTAATTGCTATAATGTCTTGGATAATGTGATACTTGGCAATTGTTGTGCTCATGTTTAAGCTCTTGCATCATATACTTTGCACCTATTAATGAAGAAATACATAGAGCTTGCTAAAATTTGGTTTGCATAATTGGTCTCTCTAAGGTCTAGATAATTTCTAGTATTGAGTTTGAACAACAAGGAAGACGGTGTAGAGTCTTATAATGTTTACAATATGTCTTTTATGTGAGTTTTGCTGCACCGCTTCATCCTTGTGTTTGTTTCAAATAAACCTTGCTAGCCTAAACCTTGTATCGAGAGGGAATACTTCTCATGCATCCAAAATCCTTGAGCCAACCACTATGCCATTTGTGTCCACCATACCTACCTACTACATGGTATTTCTCCGCCATTCCAAAGTAAATTGCTTGAGTGCTACCTTTAAAATTTCCATTCTTCACCTTTGCAATATATAGCTCATGGGACAAATAGCTTAAAAACTATTGTGGTATTGAATATGTACTTATGCACTTTATCTCTTATTAAGTTGCTTGTTGTGCGATAACCATGTTCCCGGGGACGCCATCAACTACTCTTTGTTGAATATCATGTGAGTTGCTATGCATGTTCGTCTTGTCCGAAGTAAGGGAGATTTACCACTAAAATGGTTAGAGCATGCATAATGTTAGAGAAGAACATTGGGCCGCTAACTAAAGCCATGATCCATGGTGGAAGTTTCAGTTTTGGACAAATATCCTCAATCTCATATGAGAAAATTAATTGTTGCTACATGCTTATGCATAAAAGAGGAGTCCATTATCTCGTTGTCTATGTTGTCCCGGTATGGATGTCTAAGTTGAGAATAATCAATAGCGAGAAATCCGATGCGAGCTTTCTCCTTAGACCTTTGTACAAAGCGGCATAGAGGTACCCCTTTGTGACACTTGGTTAAAACATGTGCATTGCAATGATAATCCGAGTAATCCGAGCTAATTAGGACAAGGTGCGGGCACTATTAGTATGCTATGCATGAGGCTTGCAACTTGTAAGATATAATTTACATAACACATATGCTTTATTACTACCGTTGACAAAATTGTTTCTTGTTTTCAAAATCAAAGCTCTAGCACAAATATAGCAATCGATGCTTCCCTCTGCGAAGGGCCTTTCTTTTACTTTTATTGTTGAGTCAGTTCACCTATCTCTCTCCACCTCAAGAAGCAAACACTTGTGTGAACTGTGCATTGATTCCTACATACTTGCATATTGCACTTGTTATATTACTTTACATTGACAATTATCCATGAGATATACATGTTACAAGATGAAAGCAACTGCTGAAACTTAATCTTCCTTTGTGTTGCTTCAATACCTCTACTTTGAATTATTGCTTTATGAGTTAACTCTTATGCAAGACTTATTGATGCTTGTCTTGAAGTACTATTCATGAAAAGTCTTTGCTTTATGATTCATTTGTTTACTCATGTCATTTACATTGTTTGGATCGCTGCATTCATTACATATTCTTACAATAGTATGATCAAGGTTATGATGGCATGTCACTCCAGAAATTATCTTTGTTATTGTTTACCTACTCGGGACGAGCAGAAACTAAGCTTGGGGATGCTGATACGTCTCCGACGTATCGATAATTTCTTATGTTCCATGCCACATTATTGATGATATCTACATGTTTTATGCATACTTTATGTCATATTTATGTATTTTCCGGCACTAACCTATTAACGAGATGCCGAAGAGCCGCTTGTCGTTTTCTGCTGTTTTTGGTTTCAGAAATCCTAGTAAGGAAATATTCTCGGAATTGGACGAAATCAACGCCCAGGGGCCTATTTTGCCACGAAGCTTCCAGAAGACCGAAGAGAAGACGAAGTGGGGCCACGAGGTGGCCCCACACTAGGGCGGCGCGGCCCGGCGTCCGGCCGCGCGGCCTAGCGTGTGGGCCCCTCGTGACTCTCCCGACTCGCCCTTCCGCCTACAAATAGTCTTCGTCGCGAAACCCCCGCACCGAGAGCCACGATACGGAAAACCTTCCGGAGACGCCGCCGCCGCCGCCAATCCCATCTCGGGGATTCAGGAGATCGCTCTCCGGCACCCTCGCCGGAGAGGGGATTCATCTCCCGGAGGACTCTACACCGCCATGGTCGCCTCCGGAGTGATGAGTGAGTAGTTCACCCCTGGACTATGGGTCCATAGCAGTAGCTAGATGGTTGTCTTCTCCTCATTATGCTTCATTGTCGGGTCTTGTGAGCTGCCTAACTTGATCAAGATCATCTATCTGTAATGCTATATGTTGTGTTTGTTGGGATCCGATGGATAGAGAATACTATGTTATGTTGATTATCAATCTATGTGTTGTTTATGATCTTGCATGCTCTCCGTTACTAGTAGATGATTTGGCCAAGTTGATGCTTGTAACTCCAAGAGGGAGTATTTATGCTCGATAGTGGGTTCATGTCTCCGTGAATCTGGGGAGTGACGAGAACCCCTAAGGTTATGGATGTGCTTGTTGCCACTAGGGATAAAACATTGATGCTATGTCCGAGGATGTAGTTATTGATTACATTACGCATCATACTTAATGCAATTGTCTCGTTGTTTGCAACTTAATACTGGAAGGGGTTCGGATGATAACCTGAAGGTGGACTTTTTAGGCATAGATGCATGCTGGATAGCGGTCTATGTACTTTGTCGTAATGCCCAATTAAATCTCACAACACTCATCATATCATGTATGTGCATTGTCATGCCCTCTCTATTTGTCAGTTGCCCAACTGTAATTTTTTCACCCAACATGCTATTTATCTTATGGGAGAGGCACCTCTAGTGAACTGTGGACCCCGGTCCATTCTTTTACATCGAATACAATCTACTGCAATACTTGTTCTACTGTTCTCTCGCAAACAATCATCATCCACACTATACATCTAATCCTTTGTTACAAGCAAGCCGGTGAGATTGACAACCTCACTGTTTCGTTGGGGCAAAGTACTTTGGTTGTGTTGTGCAGGTTCCACGTTGGCGCCGGAATCCCTGGTGTTGCACCGCACTACATCTCGCCGCCATCAACCTTCAACGTGCTTCTTGGCTCCTACTAGTTCGATAAACCTTGGTTTCTTACTGAGGAAAACTTGCCGCTGTACGCATCACACCTTCCTCTTGGGGTTCCCAACGGACGCGTGCTGTACGCGTATCAAGCTCTTTTTCTGGCGCCGTTGCCGAGGAGATCAAGACACGCTGCAAGGGGAGTCTCCACATCCAATCTCTTTACTTTGTTTTTGTCTTGCTTTATTTTATTTACTACTTTGTTTGCTGCACTAAATCAAAATACAAAAAAATAGTTGCTAGTTTTACTTTATTTGCTATCTTGTTTGCACTCTATATTAAAAACACACAAAAAATAGTTACTTGCATTTAGCGTACTTATTTCAACATGTTTCCTTTTAATTTCACTGTAAAAGATATACCTGTGGGACAAGGGTCTATAATTGGAAGAGATAATATAGAAGAATTTTTCACCCACGTTAGTATGCATGAAGATCTTAAAGATATACCTCTTGCAAAAGCTGTCCCTACTTATGAAGATGCCTCTGTTTGTTTGGTACGCATGATGGAAGCTAGATTTATTAGTCTCAACCCCATGATACAACACATGTTTCTTACACTTTCTGATATGGAGAGGGAGAGAAGAGAGATTTTGTTCTAAAGGTCTTAGTGCGAGAATTTGCGGATATAGCTAAAGAAGCTAGAAAAGTTTTTAGTAAGCATGATAGGCTTGGCATGATCACCGATTTTAAAAGAACACTTGAAAAGATGGATATGGATAGAATTAAGTATACTAATAATGTTAATAATGGTGGGGAGATTAAAGCACAATACCATGTAAGCTCCTAGCAATGCATGAGGCACTAGAAAACAACTATGCTTGGCTTGTTCCTGAAAATTTGTTTGATGAGAGTAGCAAGCCCAAGACTAATGAAAAGGGAGCCGCTGAAACTTATGTATCCAATATACTATGCATGGTTGAGAAAACTCCACAGCCCGCTGTAGATGCACCATCTCTTGATAACACTTGATACACACTTTCTGCGCCTAGCTGAAAGGCGTTAAAGAAAAGCGCTTATGGGAGACAACCCATGTTTTTACTACAGTACCTTTATTTTATATTTGAGTCTTGGAAGTTGTTACTACTGTAGCAACCTCTCCTTATCTTAGGTTTGTGCATTGTTGTGCCAAGTAAAGTCGTTGATAGTAAGGTTCATACTAGATTTGGATTACTGCGCAGAAACAGATTTCTTTGCTGTCATGAATCTGGGACTAATTCTCTGTAGGTAACTCAGAAAATTATGCCAATTTACGTGAGTAATCCTCAGATATGTACGCAACTTTCATTCAATTTGAGAATTTTTATTTTAGCAAGTCTGGTGCCTCAATAAAATTCGTCTTTACGAACTGTTCTGTTTTGACAGATTCTGCCTTTTATTTCGCATTGCCTGTTTTGCTATGCTTGATGGATTTTTCGATTCCATTGACTTTCAGTAGCTTTGTCTAATGTCCAGAAGTGTTAAGAATGATCATGTCACCTCTGAACATGTAAATTTTAATTGTGCACTAACCCTCTAATGAGTTGTTTTGAGTTTGGTGTGGAGGAAGTTTTCAAGGATCAAGAGAGGGAGATGATACAACATGATCAAGGAGAGTGAAAGCTCTAAGCTTGGGGATGCCCCGGTGGTTCACCCCCGCATATATCAAGAAGACTCAAGCGTCTAAGCTTGGGGATGCCCAAGGCCTCCCCTTCTACATCGACAACATTATCAGGTTCCTCTAGTGAAACTATATTTTTATTCCATCACATCTTATGTACTTTGCTTGGAGTGTTGGTTTGTTTTTGTTTTTGTTTTGTTTGAATAAAATGGATCCTAGCATTCTTTGTGTGGGAGAGAGACACGCTCCGTTGTTGCATATGGACAAGTATGTCCTTAGGCTTTACTCATAATATTCATGGCGAAAGTTTCTTCTTCGTTAAATTGTTATATGGTTGGAATTGGAAAATGATACATGTAGTAATTGCTATAATGTCTTGGATAATGTGATACTTGGCAATTGTTGTGCTCATGTTTAAGCTCTTGCATCATATACTTTGCACCTATTAATGAAGAAATACATAGAGCTTGCTAAAATTTGGTTTGCATAATTGGTCTCTCTAAGGTCTAGATAATTTCTAGTATTGAGTTTGAACAACAAGGAAGACGGTGTAGAGTCTTATAATGTTTACAATATGTCTTTTATGTGAGTTTTGCTGCACCGCTTCATCCTTGTGTTTGTTTCAAATAAACCTTGCTAGCCTAAACCTTGTATCGAGAGGGAATACTTCTCATGCATCCAAAATCCTTGAGCCAACCACTATGCCATTTGTGTCCACCATACCTACCTACTACATGGTATTTCTCCGCCATTCCAAAGTAAATTGCTTGAGTGCTACCTTTAAAATTTCCATTCTTCACCTTTGCAATATATAGCTCATGGGACAAATAGCTTAAAAACTATTGTGGTATTGAATATGTACTTATGCACTTTATCTCTTATTAAGTTGCTTGTTGTGCGATAACCATGTTCCTGGGGACGCCATCAACTACTCTTTGTTGAATATCATGTGAGTTACTATGCATGTTCGTCTTGTCTGAAGTAAGGGAGATTTACCACTAAAATGGTTAGAGCATGCATAATGTTAGAGAAGAACATTGGGCCGCTAACTAAAGCCATGATCCATGGTGGAAGTTTCAGTTTTGGACAAATATCCTCAATCTCATATGAGAAAATTAATTGTTGCTACATGCTTATGCATAAAAGAGGAGTCCATTATCTCGTTGTCTATGTTGTCCCGGTATGGATGTCTAAGTTGAGAATAATCAATAGCGAGAAATCCGATGCGAGCTTTCTCCTTAGACCTTTGTACAGACGGCATAGAGGTACCCCTTTGTGACACTTGGTTAAAACATGTGCATTGCAATGATAATCCAGGTAATCCGAGCTAATTAGGACAAGGTGCGGGCACTATTAGTATGCTATGCATGAGGCTTGCAACTTGTAAGATATAATTTACATAACACATATGCTTTATTACTACCGTTGACAAAATTGTTTCTTGTTTTCAAAATCAAAGCTCTAGCACAAATATAGCAATCGATGCTTCCTCTCGCGAAGGGCCTTTCTTTTACTTTTATTGTTGAGTCAGTTCACCTATCTCTCTCCACCTCAAGAAGCAAACACTTGTGTGAACTGTGCATTGATTCCTACATACTTGCATATTGCACTTGTTATATTACTTTACATTGACAATTATCCATGAGATATACATGTTACAAGATGAAAGCAACTGCTGAAACTTAATCTTCCTTTGTGTTGCTTCAATACCTCTACTTTGAATTATTGCTTTATGAGTTAACTCTTATGCAAGACTTATTGATGCTTGTCTTGAAGTACTATTCATGAAAAGTCTTTGCTTTATGATTCATTTGTTTACTCATGTCATTTACATTGTTTGGATCGCTGCATTCATTACATATTCTTACAATAGTATGATCAAGGTTATGATGGCATGTCACTCCAGAAATTATCTTTGTTATTGTTTACCTACTCGGGACGAGCAGAAACTAAGCTTGGGGATGCCGATACGTCTCCGACGTATCGATAATTTCTTATGTTCCATGCCACATTATTGATGATATCTACATGTTTTATGCATACTTTATGTCATATTTATGTATTTTCCGGCACTAACCTATTAACGAGATGCCGAAGAGCCGATTGCTCGTTTTCTGCTGTTTTTGGTTTCGTAAATCCTAGTAAGGAAATATTCTCGGAATTGGACGAAATCAACGCCCAGGGGCCTATTTTGCCACGAAGCTTCCAGAAGACCGAAGAGAAGACGAAGTGGGGCCACGAGGTGGCCCCACACTAGGGCGGCGCGGCCCAGGTGCTGGCCGCGCGGCCCTAGCGTGTGGGCCCCTCGTGACTCTCCCGACTCTGCCCTTCCGCCTACAAATAGTCTTCGTCGCGAAACCCCCAGTACCGAGAGCCACGATACGGAAAACCTTCCAGAGACGCCGCCGCCGCCGCCAATCCCATCTCGGGGGATTCAGGAGATCGCCTCCGGCACCCTGCCGGAGAGGGGATTCATCTCCCGGAGGACTCTACACCGCCATGGTCGCCTCCGGAGTGATGAGTGAGTAGTTCACCCCTGGACTATGGGTCCATAGCAGTAGCTAGATGGTTGTCTTCTCCTCATTATGCTTCATTGTCGGGTCTTGTGAGCTGCCTAACTTGATCAAGATCATCTATCTGTAATGCTATATGTTGTGTTTGTTGGGATCCGATGGATAGAGAATACTATGTTATGTTGATTATCAATCTATGTGTTGTTTATGATCTTGCATGCTCTCCGTTACTAGTAGATGCTTTGGCCAAGTTGATGCTTGTAACTCCAAGAGGGAGTATTTATGCTCGATAGTGGGTTCATGTCTCCGTGAATCCGGGGAGTGACAGAAACCCCTAAGGTTATGGATGTGTCTGTTGCCACTAGGGATAAAACATTGATGCTATATCCGAGGATGTAGTTATTGATTACATTACGCACCATACTTAATGCAATTGTCTCGTTGTTTGCAACTTAATACCGGAAGGAGTTCGGATGATAACCTGAAGGTGGACTTTTTAGGCATAGATGCATGCTCGGATAGCGGTCTATGTACTTTGTCGTAATGCCCAATTAAATCTCACAATACTCATCATATCATGTATGTGCATTGTCATGTCCTCTCTATTTGTCAATTGCCCAACTGTAATTTGTTCACCCAACATGCTATTTATCTTATGGGAGAGACACCTCTAGTGAACTGTGGACCCCGGTCCATTCTTTTACATCGAATACAATCTACTCGCAATACTTGTTCTACTCGTTCTCTCGCAAACAATCATCATCCACACTATACATCTAATCCTTTGTTACAGCAAGCCGGTGAGATTGACAACCTCACTGTTTCGTTAGGGCAAAGTACTTTGGTTGTGTTGTGCAGATTCCACGTTGGCGCCGGAATCCCTGGTGTTGCGCCGCACTACATCTCGCCGCCATCAACCTTCAACGTGCTTCTTGGCTCCTACTGGTTCGATAAACCTTGGTTTCTTACTGAGGGAAAACTTGCCGCTGTACGCATCACACCTTCCTCTTGGGGTTCCCAACGGATGCGTGCTGTACGCGTATCAGCTTGCAGGAGGAGTAGGTTGTTCGGTGTTTTGTTGAGGAGGCGAAGATTCTTCTCCTTCAACTTGCACTTCAGAAACAACTAAAGTATGCGACGTACTCGTTCGAGCAGTCGCGTCAATAGCTTGCGCTTCTTCCTCGTCACCACTACAGTAAAATGGCGACAGTATAAGAAGCGAGATAAACACAAAACGTCAAGAGAAAAACAGTAAGAAGCAAGGGGTAACTTACGAGCTGACGAGGGCATCAAGGTATGGATCGAAAGCTGCTTTCCTATTGATACGTCCCCGACGTATCCATAATTTCTGTCGTTCCATGCTTGTTTTATGACAATACTTACATGTTTTGCTTGCACTTTATAATGTTTTTATGCGTTTTCCGGAACTAACCTATTAACAAGATGCCACGATGCCGCTCCTCGTTTTCTCGCCGTTTTTGGTTCCGTGAAAGGCTGTTCGGGCAATATTCTCGGAATTAGACGAAATCAACGCCAAACATCCTATTTTTCCCGGAGGCTCCAAAACACCGAAGAAGAGCTCGGAGAGGGGCCGGAGGGCCACTGCACCATAAGGCGGCGCGGCCTAGCCTGGGCCCGCGCCAGCCTATGGTGAGGAGCCCCCAGGCGCCCCCTTGCGCCGCCTCTTCGCCTATAAAACCCCTTTCGACCTAAAAACACAGTACCATTTGACGAAACTCCAGAAAGACTCCAGGGGCGCCGCCGCCATCGCGAAACTCCAATTCGGGGGACAGAACTCTCTGTTCCGGCACCTCGCCGGGACGGGGAAGTGCCCCGGAAGCCATCTCCATCGACGCCATCGCCTCCATCATGCTCCGTGAGTAATTCCCCCATGGACTACGGGTTCTAGCGAGTAGCTATGTCGGTATACTCTCCCCCATGTACTTCAATACAATGGTCTCATGAGCTGCCTTACATGATTGAGATTCATCCGATGTAATCGGTGTTGTGTTTGTTGGGATCCGATGGATGATACATTATGATTAGTCTATCTATAAAGTTTGTGAAGTTATTGTTGCTGCAATCTTGTTATGCTTAATGCTTGTCACTAGGGCCCGAGTGGCATGATCTTAGATTTAAGCTCTATATGAATTGCTTAGATTGTATCTACAAGTTGTATGCACATGTCACTGTCCGGAACCAAAGGCCCCGAAGTGACGAAATCGGGACAACCGGAGGGGATGGCGGTGATGTGAGGGACACATGTTTTCACGGAGTGTTAATGCTTTGCTCCGGTGCTCTATTAAAAGGAGTACCTTAATATCCAAGTAGATTCCCTTGAGGCCCAGCTGCCACCGGGCTGGTAGGACAAAAGATGTTGTGCAAGTTTCTCATTGCGAGCACGTACGACTATATACGGAAAACATGCCTACATAATTAATGAATTGATGTTCTTTCTTAATGCTTTATCAATCCTATCAATTGCCCAACTGTAATTTGTTCACCCAACACTTGTTACTTGTTATTGGAGAGTTGCCACTAGTGTAGATCGCTGGGAACCCCGGTCCATCTTTCATCATCATATACTTGTTCTACATGTCATTGGAAGTAGTATCAACTATTTTTCTGGTGCCATTGCTCTCATATTGCTACTACTGCTGCTGTGTTATCATGTTACTACTGCTCTCATATTATCGCTACTTTCACATCACCCCTGTTGCTAGTGCTTTTCCAGTGTGCAGCTGAATTGACAACTCGGTTGTTAAGGCTTATAAGTATTCTTTACCTCCCCTTGTGTCGAATCAATAAATTTGGGTTTTACTTCCCTCGAAGACTGCCGCGATCCCCTATACTTGTGGGTTATCAAGACTGTTTTCTGGCGCCGTTGCCGGGGAGGCATAGCTCTACTCATAAGTTCATCTGGGGAGTACACTCTACCTCTCTCTCTGCTTTATTTTGTTTTGTTTTGCTTAGTTTACTTTTGTCTAGTTTATTTGTGCTTAGTTTATTTCTGTCTAGTATTATTTTCCTTAGTTTACTTTTGCTTAGTTTATTTTTGTCTTGTTTTATTTTTCTCATATATCCAAAAATCCATAAAAATTTGAAAAACCTAAAAATTAAAAACTGCTGTTATGGGAGAACCTACAACTTATTTGGAGCTTATAGAATGTTATAATAATTATAGAGAATCAAGAACTGGTAAAATAATGAGTGCTATGATAGAAAAATTGAATACAATGGCTAGAATCTTGCTTAGACGCCATGATATAAACTCGTTGCTCTCAACAGGATACTAAACATCTTAAATTTCAATGTGGCTTTAGTGAGGAATATTTTATTAAGAGCTATAATCGGAATTGCTATATTCATTATGGGTTCGAAGAGGTAGAACAATTTGTCTTATTTATGGGAGCCTCCGAGATAGAATCCTTCATGGTTGAGAATTATGAAACTTGTGCTATTTGTAAGGACCTTAAAGATTATGTCTCTACTATCCTTAATTCTTGCATAGAATGCTACAGTAGGAATCCTTATATCCTTGATTATAAAGAGAGACACATTAATGCACAAGAATGCACTCACAATTTGCAGGAACCGGTGGAAGAAGAAATTGATGAACCTGAAAGCTCATTGGATGAAAAAGAGGAGGAAATTGATGAACTTGAAAGCTCATTGGATGAAAAGGAAGAGGAGAGCGACGAACAAAAGGAGGAAGAATGGATTAGCTACCCATGCCAACCTTCTAATGAGAGTAACTCTTTATCTCTTACACTATTTGATTGTCCTCCATGCTTACCGGAAGAGGTTGAATGTTATGTTCCTGTGGATTCTCTTGAAATATTCCCTATGAGTAAAACTTGTGAGAATAATTATGCTACTCGTTATTTATGATAATCCATGCTACTTTGATAAATCTTATGATAATGCTTTGTTTGTGCCTCGATATCGAAATGCATGGTACTAAAGAATTTTGCGTAGCAAATGTTTATGATAAAGCTCTAGATGATGGTCCTATGTTACTTGATAATATTAATTGTACTACTAATGAAAATGGGATTGGAGAGTTATTGACTTTATCTATGTGTCCCATATCTCTTGAGATTGATCAACTACCTTGTTATATTATTAATAAAAGTAAGTTTGAAAGTTTTAATTCCACTATTCTTGAACTTGATAAAAATTATGTGTTTGGAAATCGTGAAAAGTATGATGCATGTGATAGTTGTATTGTTGAGTTTGTTCATGAAGCTACTGAAAATTATTATGAGAGAGGAAAATATGGTTGTAGAAATTTTCATGGTACTAAAACACCTCTCTATATGCTTAAAATTTCAAAGTTACACTTGTTCTATCTTCCTATGCTTGTTACTTTGCTTTTCATGAACTTGTTTATTTACAAGATTCCTTTGCATAGGAAGCATGTTAGACTTAAATGTGTTTTGGATTTGCCTCTTGATGCTCTCTTTTGCTTCAAATACTATTTCTTGCGAGTGCATCATCGAAACTGCTGAGCCCATCTTAATGGCTATAAAGAAAGAACTTCTTGGGAGATAACCCATGTGTTATTTTGCTACAGTACTTTGTTTTATATTTGTGTCTTGGAAGTTGTCTACTACTGTAGCAACCTCTCCTTATCTTAGTTTTGTGTTTTGTTGTGCCAAGTGAAGCCTCTAATCGAAGGTTGATGCTAGATTTGGATTTCTGCGCAGAAACAGATTTCTATCTGTCACAAATCTGGGCTGTTTTCTCTATAAGTAACTCAGAAAAATATGCCAATTTACATGCGTGTTCCTCAGATATGTACGCAACTTTCATTAGTTTTGAGTTTTCTGATTTGAGCAAGTCTGGTGCCTCAATAAAATTCGTCTTTACGGACTGTTCTGTTTTGACAGATTCTGCCTTTTATTTCGCATTGCCTCTTTTGCTATGTGGGATGGATTTCTTTGTTCCATTAAACTCCAGTAGCTTTGGGCAATGTCCAGAAGTGTTAAGAATGATTGTGTCACCTCTGAACATGTGAGTTTTTGATTATGCACTAAACCTCTAATGAAGTTTATGAGAAGTTTGGTGTGAAGGAAGTTTTCAAGGGTCAAGAGAGGAGGATGATATATGATCAAGAAGAGTGAAAAGTCTAAGCTTGGGGATGCCCCCGTGGTTCATCCCTGCATATTTCAAGAAGACTCAAGCGTCTAAGCTTGGGGATGCCCAAGGCATCCCCTTCTTCATCAACTTATCGAGTTCCTCCCCGAAACTATATTTTTATTCGAGTCACATCTTATGTGCTTTACTTGGAGCGTCTCGTGTGTTTTTATTTTTGTTTGTGTTTGAATAAATTCGGATCCTAGCAATCCTTGTTTGGGAGAGATACACACTCCGCTTTTTCATATGAACACTTGTTCTTCGTTTTACTTTTAATGTTCAATGATAAAAGTTGGAAGCTACAATACTTATCTTTATTTGGTTGGAAGCAGAAAATGCCTCATATGTCTTGGATAATTTGATACTTGGCAATTGTTTTGAGCTCTCAAATAGATCATAAGTTTTTGCATGTAGTTTAAACCTATTAGTGGAGAACTACCGTAAAGCTTGTTAAAATTGGTTTGCATAATTGATCTCTCTTAAGGTCTAGATATTTTCTCGGTAAAGTGTTTGAGCAACAAGGAAGACAGTGTAGAGTATTATAATGCTTGCGATATGTTCTTATGTAAGTTTTGCTGTACCGGTTCATACTTGTGTTTGCTTCAAACAACCTTGCTAGCCTAAGCCTTGTATCGAAAGGGATTACTTCTCGTGCATCCAAAAACCTTGAGCCAAAACCTATGCCATTTGTGTCCACCATACCTACCTACTATGTGGTATTTCCTGCCATTCCAAAGTAAATTGCTTGAGTGCTACCTTTAAACAATTCAAAATTTATCACCTCTGATTTGTGTCAATGTTTTATAGCTCATGAGGAAGTATGTGGTGTTTTATCTTTCAATCTTATTGGGCAACTTTCACCAATGGACTAGTGGCTTCATCCGCTTATCCAATAATTTTGCAAAAAGAGTCGGCAATGGGATTCCCGAGTCCCAAATTAATTAACAAAAATAGACACTCCTCCATGGTATGTGATTGTTGGACGGCACCCGAAGGATTCGGTTAGCCATGGCTTGTGTAAGCAAAGGATGGGAGGAGTGTCATCATAATAAAACTAAAATAAAAAGGCACTCCTTCATGGTATGAGATTGTTGGCGGGCACCCGAGGATTCGGTTAGCCATGGTTTGTGAAAGAAAGGTTGGAAGGAGTGCCACCCAAAAATAAAATAAAATGGGAGCCGCTCTTTGAAGGTTTGTCTGGCAAGGGGGTTAGAGTGCCCACTACCATTCGTTGACAACAACAAACACCTCTCAAAACTTTACTTTTATGCTCTCTATGTTTTTAAAATAAAAGCTCTAGCACAAATATAGCAATCGATGCTTCCCTCGTAGAAGGGCCATTCTTTTACTTTTATGTTGAGTCAGTTACCTAATTCCTCCCACCTTAGAAGCAAACACTTGTGTCAACTGTGCATTGATTCTTACATACTTGCATATTTGCATTCATCATATTACTCTATGTTGACAATATCCATGAAGATATACATGTTGAAAGTTGAAAGCAATCGCTGAAACTTAAATCTTCCTTTATGTTGCTTCGATGCCTTTACTTTGAATTTATTGCTTTATGAGTTAACTCTTGTGCAAGACTTTTGATGCTTGTCTTGAAAGTACTCTTCATGAAAAGTTTCGCTATATGTTATCTATTTGTTAGCAACTATAGATCATTGCCTTGAGTCACTTCATTCATTTCATATGCTTTGTAATAGTATGATCAAGGTTATGTAAGTAGCATATCACTAC
This sequence comes from Lolium rigidum, assembly GCF_022539505.1. Taxonomy (NCBI): domain Eukaryota; kingdom Viridiplantae; phylum Streptophyta; class Magnoliopsida; order Poales; family Poaceae; genus Lolium; species Lolium rigidum. Next base: position 37,189,584 of record NC_061513.1, on the reverse strand, counting down.
AGAAATTATTCTTTTTATCGTTTACCTGCTCGGGACGAGCAGGAACTAAGCTTGGGGATGCTGATACGTCCCCGACGTATCCATAATTTCTGTCGTTCCATGCTTGTTTTATGACAATACTTACATGTTTTGCTTGCACTTTATAATGCTTTTATGCGTTTTCCGGAACTAACCTATTAACAAGATGCCACAGTGTCAGTTCCTGTTTTCTGCTGTTTTTTGTTCCAGAAAGGCTGTTCGGGCAATATTCTCGGAATTAGACGAAATCAACGCCAAACATCCTATTTTTCCCGGGAGGCTCCAGAACACCGAAGAAGAGTCGGAGAGGGGCCAGAGGGCCACCAGACCATAAGGCGGTGCGGCCTAGCCTGGGCCCGCGCCAGCCTATGGTGAGGAGCCCCCAGGCGCCCCCTTGTGCCGCCTCTTCGCCTATAAAACCCCTTTCGACCTAAAAACGCAGTACCATTTGACGAACTCCAGAAAGACTCCAGGGGCGCCGCCGCCATCGCGAAACTCCAATTCGGGGGACAGAACTCTCTGTTCCGGCACCCTGCCGGGATGGGGAAGTGCCCCCGGAAGCCATCTCCATCGACGCCATCGCCTCCATCATGCTCCGTGAGTAGTTCCCCCACGTACTACGGGTTCTAGCAGTAGCTATGTCGGTATACTCTCCCCCATGTACTTCAATACAATGGTCTCATGAGCTGCCTTACATGATTGAGATTCATCTGATGTAATCGGTGTTGTGTTTGTTGGGATCCGATGGATGATACATTATGATTAGTCTATCTATAAAGTTTGTGAAGTTATTGTTGCTGCAATCTTGTTATGCTTAATGCTTGTCACTAGGGCCCGAGTGGCATGATCTTAGATTTAAGCTCTATATGAATTGCTTAGATTGTATCTACAAGTTGTATGCACATGTCACTGTCCGGAACCAAAGGCCCCGAAGTGACAGAAATTGGGACAACCGGAGGGGATGGCGGTGATGTGAGGGACACATGTTTTCACGGAGTGTTAATGCTTTGCTCCGGTGCTCTATTAAAAGGAGTACCTTAATATCCAGTAGATTCCCTTGAGGCCCGGCTGCCACCGGCTGGTAGGACAAAAGATGTTGTGCAAGTTTCTCATTGCGAGCACGTACGACTATATACGGAAAACATGCCTACATAATTAATGAATTGATGTTCTTTCTTAATGCTTTATCAATCCTATCAATTGCCCAACTGTAATTTGTTCACCCAACACTTGTTACTTGTTATTGGAGAGTTGCCAGGTCCATCTTTCATCATCATATACTTGTTCTACATGTCATTGGAAGTAGTATCAACTATTTTCTGGTGCCATTGCTCTCATATTGCTACTACTGCTGCTGTGTTACTGTTACTACTGCTCTCATATTACTGCTACTTTCACACCACCCCTGTTGCTAGTGCTTTTCCAGGTGCAGCTGAATTGACAACTCAGTTGTTAAGGCTTATAAGTATTCTTTACCTCCCCTTGTGTCGAATCAATAAATTTGGGTTTTACTTCCCTCGAAGACTGCCGCGATCCCCTATACTTGTGGGTTATCACCTATCTGAAGGACCAACTTCTTCGGCTTTGGAGGTGCCGGAATCTTCGACTTCGTCCCTCTTCCTCTTGTTCCTTGGAGAAACAGCAGGAGGAAGGGAGTGTGTCGAGGCAGTGGCCTCAGACTCTGTTGACCACCAAAACCCACCGGCGAGTAGCGACGGGCAACACGTAGAGCCGGGAGGCTCCCAGGACTGATGGTGGGCCCTGGTCCCTCGGGCGACGGCCCGCAATGCTCCGGCATGCACGTCCGATGCTGGTGCAAGGGCGTGGCACCTGACCTATACCTGGTCAGGAAGGTGATGGATTGCTTCGATTAGTTTCCTGCATGGCAGACACGTAAACATTAAATACGAGCCTCGATCGGCTCTTCAGGTTGTCCTGTGAATCGGCTCAAGGAGCCGATCCACCCATGATTTGTATTGGATCTACGATAACATGGTGGTCCTGCTTGATCAATACTAAGCTAAAACGATCTACGACGATTTAGGGTTTTCACAACATAACCGGAACATCCTACACGTAGTTGAGCCTGGCAGATGCGAAAGATGACAGGAAACCAACCCTAGAAAAGGCCTAAAAACCAACATGGAGTTGATCCTCGGAACATCCCTTCTAGGACCAGCAAACCGTACCTCACGCACTACTAGATCCTTCAACCCGTTTACAAGGCCTAACTATATGGATATTAAACTAATCCTTGAAGAACAAGGAACAACCGTAACAGATCGAATCTACTAAATAAAGACTAAGCAAGGTGCTGCCCTTACACCCAAGAGAGGTGTAAGGACAGCTAGATATCTAGGGATAGCAAAGCTAAGCGAATACATCAAGTAAATATCGATGCAAGCCCTAACATATCTATGATAATGGTGTTGCTCGCCATCAAAAAGGCTTCAGCACGAGCAACACATGAACAACGAATAAACAAGATACTGCCTAGATCGCAAGATGCGATCTAGGCAGCATAGCGCTTACCCGGAAAAAACCCTCGAAACAAGGGGTGGCGATGCGCCTAGATTGGTTTGTTGTGAACATGATCGTCCTCTTTCTCAAAAACCCTAGATACATATTTATAGTCCGTAGACTCTCTAACTTGGGAACAATCCCAACCGTGTACGAGCTAAACTCTATCTTTTAATCCTAACCGACACGTAACCTATTATAATTTACAGATACACGGGCAATTAAGCCCAAACTCTTGCACGAGGCCGATTCATGAATATTTCCCGTGTATATTCTCCAAGCCCATCTCGATCACGGCCCACCTCCTGACTTGGTTAAAATCTGGTGATAACACATGCCCCCCTGGTTTTGGCAATGATAATTCCAAAACCACTCTGTTTTTCCTTCGTCGGGTCATGTCGTGGCAGAGCAAAACCGTCGCAGTATCCTTTCATCATGATGCCTTGCCTTCTCAACTTCTCTGCACGATTTGACAGTTTTTTGGCACCACTTCCTCGGAAACCGCTGTAGTATTAAATCTCCACTATATCCCCTTTATTTAACCGCGCCGAACAGTTCGCCTCTTCATCCCCTTGCTCTGTACTAGCCATCGGCAAGCAAAAACTCCCCTTCTTCTGTAGCAATGTCTTCCTCTTCCTCCTCCTCCGCCTCGTCGGGTCTCTCTTTCCAGTCCTCCTCCTCCAGCGAGCCGATACCAGAACACGACCTGATGGCGCAATACGAGAAGGAGGCTCCCGAGCATTGGGACGATGAAGAGTGGGACTTCACCGCCAGGGTGAACGACGACCTACCCCTAGCCGCCGTCGGGTCAGATGACGACCTATCCCTGACCGACGGGGAGGCGGACCTCCGGTTCCTTGTTGACGGGGAATTGGAGGGAGAGAGCGAAGACGACTTCTACTCCTGGGCCAGCTTCACCTCCTACGACGAGGAGGAGGAAGAGGAGGAGGATGAATCCTCCTCCGACGAGTACCCGCCGGCAAAGCGCTTCCGCGCTTGGTCGGAGGATGACGACGATGATGATGAGGAGGAAGAAGCCCCGGCCGAGGGCTACGGCAGCAGCGACGAGGAGCTCGCCGGAAGCAGCGCCGACGGCAGCTACGACGGCGACGACGAGGCCAGCGACGGCCCTTAGAATAGGAACTACTAGTATAGGACTAGTAGTAGTTCTTGAGCAATCGGCTCTTCTTTTGTTCTTCCTTCCTTGAGCAATCGGCTCTTCATTGTAAAAAAAACCCCTTTATTAATGAAGAAGCGTTTCCAATTGATCTTGCCGATAGTCAAAGTCAGTCAACTCTCAAAGAGCCGATAGCATCGCATCGGCCTTTACCATAAAACGCGAGTAAGGCCAAATCAGTTGCCTATTCAAACGGTAACCTGCAACCTTCGTCTGAGAGAGTAAACTCAGATCCCCAAATCGCCGCTCAAACAGATCCAACTCACGGCCACACGAATCTCAGATCTCAACCGCGCCAAATCAACTCCGCAGCGAATCCAATGGCGGAATCATCAAACGCCAACGCTACGGTCGCCGGTCTGAAGGTAATCCTTAACCGCTCCTCGCCATCCGAGTAAATGTTAGGATTAACAGCAAACACCTGAATTAATGTCCTATTTCGTTATTAATTTTAGGTTTCATACATTCTGCTGCCGCATCCTTCTCTCCCAAATTCTCTTTTTCTTGGTCCCCGTTCTTCCGAGAGTCCTGCCCATTTAATTTCATGCGAGGCCAATAGAATTCCCTTCGTAAACCAGAATTTAGATCTGACTTCTTGGGCCGACTGCCTACGAGCCTGGCCTAATCCTCCTGAGGGTTGGGTGGCATGGTACAGTAGAGTATCCAAAACTCACTATGCCACATGGGAAACTATAGGGATAGCCGATGCTTTGTCATTATCATTGTCTCCCCTTGAGAAGAACGAGAACCTTCTGAAAACCATCGGCTACTTTTGGTCTGATGCACTGAATTGCTTCATGTTTGGCCATGGCCCTATGACACCAACTCTGCTAGACATGGCCATGATCACAGGTCTAGACATTGCATCCCCAAGCCCTTCTGCTTTTATGCTGCCAAAGGTTCCTTTCACCCTCTCTTCCAAAACAGAGTGTACAAGCTGGGGTGCCTACCTTAGACGTTACATGAAAACCAAAGGCCCTGTGACAGAGAAAGAACACACGGCCTTCCTGAACTTCTGGTTGGAACACTTCATATTCTCGTGGCCCTTCACTCGCCCCAACCAAGAATTACCTTTCCCTGGCCTATGAACTTGCCAAAGGCACTCAGCTTGGCATCGGCAAACTATTCCTTGGAGAGGTCTATCGATCTCTCCAACTGATGTCTGTCAAACTGTTCTCCCAAAAGACAGTTAAAACAGGAGGCCCCTGGTGGTTTATTCAGCTATGGGCCCAGCTGTACTTCCAAAACCAGATCCCAAACTCTCCACCTTTGGCCACTTGCACCTTCCCAGATGCTAATGGGAAGCAGATCCGATGCACTAGCTACGGCCAAGCTCTATATAGCCTTCCAGGCAGCAAACTGATCCCTAAGGAAGCATCAGAATGGTTCAGGATTTTCTTCCAAGGCCTGGACAATCCCCTATTCTTTCCTTACACCGAACCTGGAGATTTTGAAAATCCAGTCTCCTTCAGGCTAGACAGCTTTGCCGATGCCCTAGCACTCGGCACTTATATTCCATTATGATCCATCCCTGCTTCCTTCCAGTTGGCATGAGCACCTCTAACAGGATCATCAAACCTGGTTATGAGTCTTACCAGCCGGTCGTAGTAGCCCGGCAGTTTGGTCTTGGGCAGGTGTCTCCACACTTCTTCCTTCACCATTTGACGAAAAGTAGAGCCGAGTTGCTCGATGTCCTCACCGGCCAAAGGTGTTACTCCTTCTTTGATGCTCTAGCAATTCCAATCCCTCACAACCTCCATTTCACCTCGTCAACCGATGGCTTTGAGACCTGGTGGTCAATGTGGAAGACCCACGCCTTCAGGAGAGCTCTAGGACCGTTGCTGAAACAACTTGATGCTGAATATGATATCCCTGCAGAACAGGTACCACTACTCGCAAATTTCTTGCAGTGGCTCATAATGATTGTTTGTAACCTGGCTTTGTTTCCTTGCAGCAAAAAGATGGTCCAGAACCTGTACATGAGGATGGCTCCTCCTTCAAGTTCCTTCCCCCGGCTCCAGTGGTTCTCTTCTGCAAGAGCTCACCACCCTTGAAGAAGGTTGTGATGCAGAGTCAGCCGATTCCGCCAAAATCGGCTCCTAAGAGCACAGCATCTTCTGGGCCAGCTGCCCCCCGAGCCTCAATCAAGGCGAGAAAAGCAGTAAGGAAAGTGGCTGCCAGGAAGACCTTGAAGCGCCAAAACCCTATTCCCGCTCAAGAAAGTTTGCATGTAAGCTGATCCATGCCTTGGTTAATTTCTTCTATCCTTCCAGGTTTCTGCAACATGCTTGTATTTCTTTCACAGGCCTCTACTGAAGAAAACTCTAGCGAGGAGACACAGTCCAGTCGAGAGAACTCGAGCTCGGGCAACTCTGGGAAAACCACCACGCAAAGCCAGCCAGACTTGCCGCCGTCGGCTTCCAAGAAAAGGTCAGCTCCTGAACCTGCTTCCTCCCAAGCTCCAATCAAAACAGGGCTACGCACAAAGAGCCGATGTGTCAAGAGAGCTCGCAAAGAACCGCAAGCTTCTTCACCAAGCCAGGAGGTTTCAAATGTAACTATTCCCCTGGCTCATATTTCACACCACCCATCGTTACTCGCATCGGCTAACTACTCCCATTGTAGACTGATGACACCTCTAGTGGGGACGTCGAGGAGGTACTGATGCCATCCGCCACCCTGGATCTAGCAACCTCGAAGAGCGTGGCTGACAAGGTGGCCAACCTAGCCAAGCCCACAGAAAAGCCGATCACCACAACATCGGCTGTCCCTTCGGTCTTAGGAGAGGTACACTCCATTCCCTTGGCTCTACCCTTTTCTTTTGCTGCATACTGACGTTGTTCTTGTTTGTGTGTCAGGGTTATGACCTCTCAAGCTTGTTGACGTTCGACCCTGAGTCCATCGAACCAGATACTTCCAGGGCCAGTGAAGAGCCAAGATCCAGCACTACCCATGGACAACTCCAGCGTCTCAGGGCTTTGCTCTCCTCTTCAATTGAGACATTGATTGAAAACCCCGAGGAAGTAAAGGGCATTCTCGAAGACATTCAGCCCCATCTCCCGGTGACACTGCAGGTGAAACTCTGGCCCGTTGTGACTCTGTCCGCCTTCAAGTCAAGGGTGAAGTTGGCTCGTCAGAGAATTGACCTTCGCTACGCCCAGCTCCCGCTGAAAGCCGATATTGCAGACAAGTGTCAACGGCTTAATGAGAAAAAGGCTGCTTTGAACACCAAAACTGACACCTCTGCCAGCAGTACCGAACTTGAGACCCTGCACAAGGAACTGGAGAACCTTGAAGAGAGGGTCAGGGTAACCAAACAGCTTATCCAAGATAAGGAAGCTCTTATTGCCCGCTCTCGAGAGGAAGCAGAAGGCCTCAAAGCTGAACTGAAGACTGATCTGGCCGAAATACGCGCCCTGAGCAGCCATCTAGTGACAAGCAAGGACGAGGATGATGAGGCCGAGATCGCCGAGGTGGATCGTGTCCGTGCTGACGCCCTCCATGCCCTTAGTGTATTCCTTCAGTAGAGCCTCTCTTTGTAATCTGATACTGCTGATAACTGCTCAATCGAGCTTGTTCCTCTAGAGTCGATGGCTATGCATCGGCTTTTTTATTCTGAAGTCGATGTCTGTGCATCGGCTGTACTTGTATCCATATCTCTAACGTCGATATGCATCGGCCCCCATGTTTCACTGTTCATGTAGGCTCCGTTTAGGTGCCCCCCGAGACGAATCTTTCAAGAAATTGAAGATATCGGCTCTCCAGTCATCCTGTCTGTATGGCTTGATGAACCCGGCAGCCAACATCTTCTCGATCTCTCTCTTGACTTCTTCAAGTATTTCGGCCTTCATCTGTCGTGCTCGTTGCTGAACGGCCGAAATCCTTTCTTGAGAGGGAGCCGATGCTCAATTATGCTCCTGTCTAACCCAGGCATCTCTGTGTAGTCCCATGCAAAGCAGTCTGGGTATTCCTTCAACAGAGATATCATCAGGCTCCTCAAGTGCGGATCTAACTTTTTGCTGATAAAAGTTGGTCGTGGCTTATCCCCAGGACCAATGTCAACCTCTTCTAGCTCATCAGCCGATGTAAACCCATACCCTAGCTTTCCGTCGCCTGCAAGATCGATGCTAAACACAGGCAAAATCGTATGGCAAGGATAATATGGGCCGATTGCTGGAATCGGCCCCCATTTTGATTGCATTGCTCAATGAAGGTTTACATCTTGCTCGTGCTCTGCTATATCTATGTGACATGCTTGAGTTGAGATCATTACTTCTTATTTTTTGGGGCCGATCACAGGGATCGGCCTTGTCACGTACGTGCATAGACTTTGCTCTTGCTACACTGTCAGGCCGGTGGATAAGACCAGCCTCACCCCATTTTTTGTCACCTCGATGCGCTCGCAGCCGTCCAAACTGACTCCAGAGAGTGGTTCTTGGTCTACCGCGTCCCAAATGTTCATGCCAGCCGTTGAGATTTCGGCTGAGTCATCTGCATGGACGACCTCCACTTCATCTCCATCCCACTGTATCAAGCATTGGTGCATTGTAGATGGAATGCAGCAGTTGACGTGAATCCAATCCCTCCCTAGCAGGACAGCGTAGGTGCTCTTGCTGTCGACGATGAAGAACGACGTGGGGATTGTTTTTCGGCATACAGTCAGATCCACGCTCAGAACGCCTTGCGCTTCCGATGCTTGGCCGTTGAAGTCACTCAATGTGACGTTGGTTTTGATCAGATCCGCGCTAGAGCGTCCCAGGTGACGTAGCATGGAGTATGGCATAATATTGACTGCCGCTCCCGTGTCAACCAGCATCTTGCTGACAGGCTGCCCGTTGATATAACCTTTCAGATGTCTGTAGCTCCTTTCTCGCGGCTTTTCAAAGATAACTGGCCGTGGGCCACAGTCAAGTTGTGCTACCGATGCCTCTTCTGCTCTTGGAGCGCAGAACTCCGACGGAAGTATGAACACCATGTTTGTGCTAGCCGATGTCTGATCATCGGCTTTCTTTGGTTTGGGGCGCCACTCTTTCTTCTGTGGACGACCCTCTTCGTCCAAAGTTTGCTAAATTTTCGCGGCCAGATCGGACCGCGCCTTTCTCAGCGTGTGCAGGTATAACCTCTCGGCTTCCTCCAAACTACGTAGCCGTTGCACCCTACGCTTCTGAGAGTGACTGAGTCCATCAGGGCACCACCTTGGCCGGTGGTATCTATCTTCTTCTTCTTCTTCTTCATCTTCTAACTCCTCGAGGTCTTCCACTCGAGAGGACTCAGCTTGTTTGTCCCGAGATGGGAGAGGCCCTAGACGTTTGAACACTGACACGTCTCCTGCGTCCTTCTTCTTCGGTCTACATTTTGGGCAGCTATCGATCGTAGGTAATCGGCTCATTCCTGAATCCCAGCAGTGTTTAAAGAAAGGACAATCCCAGTGTCGGTCCATGTCTTCTTGCTCCCTTGACCTTCCCTTAGCGCGACGCTCATATCCTTCGCCTTCTTCATCATACCGACGATACTTTCTGTCGTTGACGTAAGGCCGACGATCTCTTTCATCAGCCGTGTCATACCGCCGGCGTTGGTCATACTGACGCTCATATTTGTTAAGAAGGTGCTCGGAGAGTGGTCGTTGGTACCGCACGCTTCTCACTTGCTCCTCAGTGACGTACCGTTTGTCATCATATCGGGGCCGGTCGCGTGAACCGGCCTCCTCCTTGTCCTTGCCACGAGAACGACTGCTTTCTCCTTTGTCCTTGCCAGGGTGGTATACAGACCCTGCCATGTTAATGCTGAACGAGAAATCTGGCTGACGCCTCGTGGGGTAACTGTACTCCACCATGTTGATGGCAGGTAACGGTTGCGTGTCCACTTTCATGGCATACTGGCTGAAAATCAGACGGCCTTGTTCTATTGCCATTTGGACCTGCTGACGCAACACTTTGCAGTCGCTGGTGGTATGGGTGAACGAGTTGTGCCACTTCCAGTATGGCCTTCCGTTCAGCTCTTGCGCCGTAGGGATTTTATGGCCTTCGGGTAGCTTCAGCTGCTTCTCTTTAAGCAATAGATCGAAAATCTGCTCAGCTTTGCTTACGTCGAAGTCGAACCCTTTTATAGGACCTTGTGGTTTAACCCATTTGCAGGACACGGGGTTTGCCCCCCCCGCCCATTCAGCTACGGCGACCTCCTGGTTTCCTGCGGAATCTTCATCCTCTTCTGTCTCAACCAGGCTTACCGCGCGTTTGAATTTGTCCTGGTACAATTCCGGGTGGCGCTGTTCATACAATGAAAGTTTCTGAACCATATGCGCCAATGAAGTGTATTCCGCTTGGAAAGCCATATCTTTGATCGGCGACGCGAGGCCCAATACCGCCAGATCGACTGCCTCTTTCTCACTCAAACGAACCGAATAATATCGGTTCCTGACGGTCCTGAAGCGCTGAATGTATTCCGACACCGTCTCTCCGCGCTTCTGTCGTACTTGCGTTAGATCGGCTATGCCAGCGTCGGTAGCTTCTGAGTGATATTGCATGTGGAACTGCTCTTCCATCTTCTTCCACGTCCGGATTGAATCTGGTGGCAGCGAGGTGTACCATCCAAAAGTTGATCCCGTGAGAGACTGCGCAAAAAACCTTACGCGTAGCGGGTCTGATGCTGAGATCATGCCCAACTGTGCCAAGTATCGGCTTACATGCTCAATGGAACTAGAGCCTTCTGAGCCACTAAAGTTTGAGAACTTAGGGAGCCGATACTTGGGCGGCAGTGGAATCAAGTCATACTCGTTGGGGTACGGCTTGGAATAGCCGATCGCCCTCCTTTTCGGCACCATGCCGAACTGATCTCTCAAGATTGCACTGATTTGGTCCACTGTAGGAGCTGCAGGGGCTGAACTTTGCTGATTCGTTGCGGTGGCATATTTAGCCAGCCACGCCTGTTTGTCGGCGTCTCCTCGAGTAATTCCTCCTGTGGCTCCAGAAATTCCTCCTGCTGTAGCCTGGTTCGTGCGCGCCAAGTTGTTGCAGTCTGGCACGTACATGCACGTGTATCCATGCGAGATTTCCTTAGGCGGTTCCAGCATGAACTGGTAATCAGCAGGGTCGCCTCCAATCTTGTAGACGACGAACGCCGGTGAACCCGGCGGCTCTGGACCTGCTAGCGAGAACGGCAGCTGCGGTCTGGTGTAGAGCGGTACTTCTCCTTGGTGAGTCCCTAGTGTAGGTCCTGACGGAGAGTACTGATGCTTCATGATTTCCTGGACCACGCGAAGCGCAACGCGCTCGAAAGCGTTCACCAGGCTCTCAGAATGACGGTGTAGCGAATGAGCTACCATGTAATTAATCTCCTGGCGTAGAGCTCTGGTGCGTTCTTCTGAAGCAGTAGACAGATCCACCTCATCGAGAGCGCCTTCAGCTGAAAACCCTTTCCACCTAATGCCATGTGAGTGGGTCCTCTGGAAAGAGCCGATGAGGTCGGCTTCGAAGAGAGCTTTAAGCTCGTCATACTTCTTCTTATACTCCTCAGTCAGATCTTCGTACGTGACTGGGTCTTCCGCCATCTCTGATGCAGATGTTGATGCAGTTGATGTAGAAGAAAGTCCCACCGGGCGTGCCAGAATGTGTTGACCACCAAAACCCACCGGCGAGTAGCGTCGGGCAACACGTAGAGCCGGGAGGCTTCCAGGACTGCTGGTGGGCCCTGGTCCCTTGGGCGACGGCCCGCAATGCTCCGGCACGCACGTCCGATGCTGGTGCAAGGGCGTGCCACCTGACCTATACCTGGTCAGGAAGGTGATGGATTGCTTCGATTAGTTTCCTGCATGGCAGACACGTAAACATTAAATACGAGCCTCGATCAGCTCTTCAGGTTGTCCTGTGAATCGGCTCAAGGAGCCGATCCACCCATGATTCGTATTGGATCTACGATAACATGGTGGTCCTGCTTGATCAATACTAAGCTAAAACGATCTACGACGATTTAGGGTTTTCACCACATAACCGGAACATCCTACACGTAGTTGAGCCACAGCGGATGCGAAAGATGACAGGAAACCAACCCTAGAAAAGGCCTAAAAACCAACATGGAGTTGATCCTCGGAACATCCCTTCTAGGACCAGCAAACCGTACCTCACGCACTACTGGATCCTTCAACCCATTTGCAAGGCCTAACTATATGGATATTAAACTAATCCTTGAAGAACAAAGAACAACCGTAACAGATCGAATCTACTAAATAAAGACTAAGCAAGGTGCTGCCCTTACACCCAAGAGAGGTGTAAGGACAGCTAGATATCTTGGGATAGCAAAGCTAAGCGAATACATCAAGTAAATATCGATGCAAGCCCTAACATATCTATGATAATGGTGTTGCTCGCCATCAAAAAGGCTTCAGCACGAGCAACACATGAACAACAAATAAACAAGATACTGCCTAGATCGCAAGATGCGATCTAGGCAGCATAGCGCTTACCCGGAAGAAACCCTCGAAACAAGGGGTGGCGATGCGCCTAGATTGGTTTGTTGTGAACGTGATCGTCCTCTTTCTCAAAAACCCTAGATACATATTTATAGTCCGTAGACTCTCTAACTTGGGAACAATCCCAACCGTGTACGAGCTAAACTCTATCTTTTAATCCTAACCGACACGTAACCTATTATAATTTACAGATACACGGGCAATTAAGCCCAAACTCTTGCACGAGGCCGATTCATGAATATTTCCCGTGTATATTCTCCAAGCCCATCTCGATCACGGCCCACCTCCTGACTTGGTTAAAATCTGGTGATAACAGACTCAGCGTCTTTTTCAGAAGAAGCCGCAGATTTGTGAGAACCCGCGACTTCACTTTCAGGGCGCGAGGTGCCTTGGTTGTCATCATCGACAGCGGTACGGTCTTCAACTTCTCCACCCTCAGGAAGAGGAGGAAGAGAAGTGAGAACGGGGTGGTTCTGAGAAAAAGAAAGAGTGTCGATAAAAACGAAGTTGTGCAAAAAACGAAGCTAGCAAGATAGTAGTTGATAAAATAGTAAAACTCGAGGAGACAATATAGCAGCTAAGAGGAAAAATTACCTCGGGGAGGGGATTGGCGCCACTTTATGGCGTAATGCGGCAAGAGGATGGAATTGGATCCTTCTTGTTGAGCGATGAGATTTTGCGGATAAGCTTTTAAAAATCCTTCAAAGGAAGGTCTTTTGAGAGCCTGTCGACATCTTCTTCACCAGCATATTTCCAGAGGAGATTTTTGCGAGCCTGGAGAGGCTGCACTCTAATCCTAAGGAAATAGGCAGTAATCTCAATACCCGAAAGTTCCTTGCCACGGGTGTTCTGAAGCTCATGGATGTGAGTCATCAGCGCTTCTGTCGCCAACTTCTCAGCTTCGGTAGCTTCAGCATCCCAGGAACGGCGGCGAAGGATTTTGGCTTCTCCGTCGAAAGGGGCGATGTTGTCCTCCACTGGATTGGAGCTTTCTTCGTGGATATACAACCATTTCTTCCGCCAACCTTGGACGGAGTCGGGGAATTTGACGTCGAAATATTCGACGTCAGAGCGAACACAGATAACAATGCCGCCAATGTTGTAGGCGACGTTGTGGGAGCCATTACGGCGGAGGCAAAAGATACGCTTCCACAGAGCCCAATTAGGTTGGACCCCGAGGAAGCACTCACACAATGTGATAAAAAATGACACGTGGAGGATGGAATTAGGCGTCAACTGATGCAGTTGAAGCCCATAGACAAACAAAAGACCCCGAAGAAACTCGTGGATTGGGGGAGAAAGACCTCGGATGAGGTGGTTGATGCTTGTTACGCGTACAGCACGCGTCCATTGGGAACCCCAAGAGGAAGGTGTGATGCATACAACGGCAAGTTTCCCTCAGTAAGAAACCAAGGTTTATCGAACCAGTAGGAGCCAAGAAGCACGTTGAAGGTTGATGGCGGCAGAGTGTAGTGCGGCGCAACACCAGGGATTCCGGCGCCAACGTGGAACCTACACAACACAACCAAGATACTTTTTTTAGAGAACAGGCAGAGATGCCCGACTTTAAATTAATAAAGCCACACGGTAACAAGTTAAGGATTACACACTGCTAGGCATTACAGCTTATCCGAGACCAGAGTTCAAGATGACACAAAGCACACACTAAAGACAGAACATGGCGAAGGAACACACGCAGAGAAGTCGCGCCCCGGACCCCTCCGCCTACTTCTTCACAACGTCGGCGGCTTCAGCTGCACGTACAGCTCCCTTAGCTCGCGTGCCATCCAACTTAGCCCCTCCTTTTCTCTTCCCTTGGCCTTTAGGCTCCACAGCTGCAAAAAGATAATGGTTTTGTAAATAATGTCAGCTGGGTTAGAAATAAGTTTCTTTTCAAACGCAAGCTTGTTGCACACACTCCAAAGCGCCCAAGACTGGGCTAAGAAAAGCACCCACAACAACCTCCTAGGGTAACCCGAAAAACCAGAGAGGATGGCGTGAAACTGAGCAAAATTGGCCGGACACCAGTTGCACCCTAGCAGCTGGCGCAAGACCGACCAAGAGAACGAGGCCAAGGAACAGGCAAAGAAAATGTGGCTGGCATCTTCCGGTGCGCCGCACAACGCACAAAGGCCATTGGAAGGGCCGTGTCTGGTAAGGATCTGTTGGCCTGACGGAAGCTTGTCAAGCGCCAGCTGCCAAGAAAAGATCTTAATTTTGAGCAGGAGCTTCGCTTCCCACAAGTCTTTAGCGTGGGCGATAGTCGTACCCTGAGAAAGCTGGGCGTACATGGATTTGACTGTGTAGGAGCCAGATTGTTCCAGGTGCCAGGACACCAAGTCTTGACCAGGGCTAAGAAGCACGGGGTGGAGCATCCCTTGCAGCTCCCCCCACTGGCGCAAACCCTCCTGATCAAGGGAACGACGGAAGCGGACCTGTAGGGCCTGATGATGGAGAGCATCTGCCACCGAGATGTCAGGGTTATCGCAGATGGCAAAGAGCGAAGGGAAGGAATCCATGATGGGGCCTCTACCAAGCCACCAGTCCTTCCAGAAGTTGGTGCGGACACCGTTTCTGACCACATGTTTTGCTCCGACTTTGAACAGGTGCTTTATTTTGTGTAGGCTCCTCCAGAAGGGGGATCCACCTTGGCCTGAGCCTGAGAACAGGTCAGAGGCGTCACCATACTTAGCGCGGATGATACGAGCCCAGATCGTGTCTTCCTCATTATAGAGCCTCCAAATCCACTTGAGAAGCAGCGCCAGATTCATCTTTTTGGTGTTGAGCAAGCCTAATCCCCCAACCTCTTTAGGACGGCACAGGGAAGGCCAATTCACCAGGTGATATTTTCTCTTTGGGCCCGCCCCTTCCCAAAAGAACCTGGATCTGTGAGAGTCAAACCTCGCATGAATCCCATCATGCAAGAGGTAAAGCCCCATCGCAAAAATAGGGAGATTATCAAGGCAGGAGTTAGAGAGGATGAGCCTCCCCCCGGAGGAAAGAAGCTTACCCACCCAGGGTTCAATCTTAGCAGCCAGCTTCCTAACCAAGAACAACCACTGCTCACACGTTAGCTTTCTGTCTGAAATAGGTAGGCCCAGGTAGATAAAGGGGAAGCTGCCAAGCTTGCAGTTCAACTTGTTGGCGATGGTGTTTATATCGCTGGCACGCTGTCCCGGCACAAAGACTTCGCTCTTGTGATAATTGATTTTGAGCCCCGACATATCCTCAAAGCACATCAGGAGGAATTTAAGGTTCGCGATATCCTCATCCGATCCCTGGATGAGGATAAGCGTGTCGTCTGCGTACTGCAGGTGCGTGATACCTCCTGGCAAAAGGTGTGGAACTAACCCATGGATATGGCCTGCCGATGACGCGGCAGATAAGATCCCAGAAAGCGCTTCTCCGATAAAATTGAAGAGCAGAGGGGAGAGGGGATCTCCCTGACGAACCCCTCTCTTATTCCTAAAAAACGGTCCCACCTCACCGTTAATAGAGATAGCGGTTGCCCCCGGAGACAAGCTGCGAGAATCACTGTGAATGTATCCGGCATCGAAACCTTTGCAACGCAAGACTTCCCCTAGGAAGTCCCAGTTCACCCTGTCATATGCCTTTTCGAAGTCCAGCTTGAGTAGCACCCCACTGTGCTTCCTCTTCCGGATGTCGTGAATGATCTCCAGGAGGGCAAGCGGACCGTCAAGGATGTTCCTGCCCTTAATGAAAGCCGTTTGGTTCGGGGAGATAATTCTGTGAGCGATAGGGTCAAGCTTATAAGCGTAGGCTTTGGAAATGATCTTGGAGATAACATTGATCAGGGCAATTGGGCGGTACTGAGAGATTTGATCCGCCCCAGACACTTTCGGTATGAGCGACAGGATGCCAAAGTTGAGCCTAGCAATGTCAATGCGCCCCAGCACGAAGTCGTTGAGAATATGCAGAATGCCAAGCTTGACCAGTGGCCAGAATCGTTTAAAGAAAACCACCGGGAAGCCGTCCGGGCCCGGAGCAGTGTCGGTTTTCATCTCTTTGATTATGGCCTCGAGCTCTGTTTCAGAGAAGGTGCGCATTAGGTCCTCATTTTCTTCCTCTGAGACGCGAGCTTCCTCACCCCATGAGGAAGGCGCCAGCCCACAGACCCTTGGAGCGGAGGAACCAAGCAGGTCCCTGTAGAACTCATACACGTGTTGCTGTATCAGCTTAGGATCCGAGATAGCTCCACTGTCAGTCCTTAGCATCGAGATATTGCATTTTCTTCTTCTCCCATTGGCGACAGCGTGAAAGTAAGCAGTGTTTGCATCCCCTTGCAACGCCCACCTCACTCTGCCGCGTTGCCGCCAGTGTTCTTCCTCCATGCGATAGATCTGCAGCAGTTGCTCTTCTAAGTGGTACCTGGAGGCCCAGGCATCCTCGTCAAGACCTGTGGCGTCAGCCAGCACGTCAAGCTCGGCGATATGGGTCAGCAAAGCGGCTTTCTCAGCCTTGGTATCCATTCCAAGGTTTTGCTTCCAGCCTCTAAGGAATTGTCTAAGGCCCACAGACATAAAAATCCACCAATCAATGATGTCGCGGCCACCCACCTTGGTCAGAAGTCTCGCCCACGAGTGCTGGACCAAGGGGACAAACTCTTGGCGCTCAAACCAACTTGTTTCAAAGAAAAATCTGTTGGAGCGCACCGGGAAACCCTCTCCGGTGTCGAAGACAAGTGGCGTATGATCAGACCCCAGGCTGGTCTCAGCGGACAAGGAACACAGCGGGAAGATAGCTTCAAAGTCAGCAGACACGAACACCCGATCTAGAGCGGACCGGATCGGATTGAGCTGGTGATTAGACCAAGTGAACCGTGCTCCCGTGCGCGGAATCTCCCTCAGAGCCCAAGCGTCGATGGTGTTGTTAAACAAGTCAATCAGAGACCAGTTAAGGTTGTCATTATTCTTATCTTCGGCCGCTCTGATAAGATTGAAGTCACCTCCCATGAAGATCGGCAAGGTGCACCTAGCCACCTTGGCCGAAATCTCGTCCAGGAACCCTCTGGTGCGAGCGTGATCTGCTGGACCATAGATACCAATAATCTCCAGCTTCTTGTTGGAGACCCGATGGAGAACAGACAAACTAAGGAAGAATTGACCCCTGTCCATTCTTCCAACTTCGAACATACTGTCCCTAACTCCCAGCAGCATGCCACCCGAATGACCTTTAGCTGGGAGCCATGACCAGAAGAATTTCTCACCCACCTCCAGGGTTGCAAGCTCGGCGTCCGTGAAGTCCTATTTGATGGTTTCTTGCAGGAGTACTAAATCGATGCGGTGCAACCGGAGGTACTCTTTCAGCAGGGTTCGCCTCCCCCGACGGCCGAACCCTCTAATATTCCAGATAAGGGCTCTCATTGGGACACTCTGTTCAGAGCCCGTGCTTGGTGGGTAACAGGTCTATGACCGACAGGAGTGGGCCTGCGAGCAGCTCGCCTCTTGGCGACAGAAGGCTTTTTGGCTTTGCCCGAGCCCGCGGCTGGCTCCTCCACAGAACCCATCTGAGCAGGGTCACCAGCGCCTGTGGGTGGCTCCCCTATGGAGCCAGCCACAGCGCCACCACCAGTAGAGCCTTGATGCAAAATGTTCCGGGCAGCCTCTTCCTTAGCCTTGGCCTCTTCTTCTTCGATTCTACGTCTAGCAGCCAACAGCTCTGCTTGTGCGCGTTCACGAGCCTGGAGAAGAGCTACCGCTTGGGCCGGTGGCCCTTCCGTTGATTTGAACAGGATACAGCTATCCTTGGCAACCTTGAGGAGATGCTCCAAGGAGGAATCTTGAAAGGCAACAAAATCAGCTGGAGTAGAGGAGTTACCTGGAGCGGGGGTGGACAAAGAGGGAGTAGCCGTGTCGATGACGCTCTTGTTGAGGTTGTTCTTGTCCGCCGTGGCACGAATGGCCCGCTCCAGGACCGGACCGTCAGAGGTTCCTTTGGAGCGAGCACTCTTGCGCAGAGCCTCCGCTGGGGAGGCCTTGGAGCGAGGGGCACGCGCCACCGGCGCACCCAACGCCGAAATGGGAGCGTCCAAGAGGAGGAGTTGTCCTTCGGTGGAGTTGGCGTTGTTGATAGCCGGGACCTGGTGGAGCTCAAGGACCGGGGCTAGAGAGGAGTTGGTAGTAGCAGCAGCCGCCTCCAACATGAGCTTCCGGGAGGGGCGATCGTGGTTCAGCTTGCTCCTTTGTTCACTGTTACGCAGGTACTCCTGGTCCAAGGCACCCAGGGACGGGCTGGACCAACCCACCTCCTCCCGCTCCGCCTCAGAAAGGTGCAGAGCTTTGCCCGGCGTGGGCGAGACTGGGCCGGCCGACGGAGGGGCTTCAGATAGGACCTCACAGAGGGAATCAGCACTGATAGTAGCCTCCGGGGATTGGCGCCCCGCAGCGGGAGTAGACGGCAGAGCAGACTTGATGATTTGAGCGACCAGCGGGAAAATGTTGCCTGTGGGGGTCAAGTTGGACCCGTACTGACTGCGAGCCGAAGCAGGGATTTGGGGGCTGAGGTCCTTCGCATTGGGCGGGAGGCATGTCGTCGGCGAAACAGGGGAGGAGCCCAGGGGCACAGACTTACGGGGAGCTTCCCCGCGCGCGCCCGGGGCAGAGGACGAGCCGCGTGAGGCTTTGTGAACGTGGCGTCCCCACCGCCCGTCCCAGCGCTCCTCATCAGTCTCAACGTAGTCCTCTTCCTTGTCCTCAGTGCCATTTCCAGGAGGGAACTTCGGTGATCGTGCGGAGGGGAGTCTTGGACCGACTGAGCTTCACGAGTAACTTGAATACGGTAGCCTTGCATGTTTACAAAGAGGGTGATGTGGTCAGGTAGCTGTTCCCCTTTGCGGCAGCCAAAGGACATACGCACCGGCGCATCCGGGTGAGCCAACGAAGCTACGTCCACCCCAATCGGATGCCCCACCTCGCGGGTAGAAAGGAGAAGGCGATCAGCGTGTCGGAAAGGAGGCGGCACGCCGAGCAGCCTGGCCCAAACTTCCTCCAGAGTTTCAGCAGCGAGAGGGTCGCCTTGCGGGACAGTGACAATGGCTTTAAGCTTAGTACAGGGCAGAGTGAGGCTGCCCCCACGGATAGCAATACGGAGGCTCTCTTTAGAGGGGAAAACCACCGCAAAATCCAAAGGGCCAATTTGGCGCACCTACCAATCCCAGTTCTCATCCACTAGATCTTTGAACTCGTCTTCCACCTGCTCCGCGGACAGTTGTCCGCCCCCAAGGATAACAGTAGCGGAGTTGGAAACCGGCTTCTGGAGGTCTTCCTCAGGAACTTCCAGGCAGCAGAACCCAGGCCTCCCGCCCCCATATCCTGCCCAGAAGGGGGCCAGCGCCTTGGAGACTGCAGTGCACATGGCGGAGAGGTGACCCACTTTCTTACAGTTGACACAGAAGGGTTCATCGACGCAGGCGGCCTGGACGTGACCCTGCTTGCCGCAGTTGTAGCACGTGATGTGAGCCGCATCTTGACTAGGAGCCCCAGCCCCCCCTGGGCCGGTGACCTGCCCCGAGCTAGGAGCAGAGACCTCCCCTAGGGTCCCGTGGGGCTGACGAAGTGGCCTCCTGCCGCGTTCCTCCCGGAGTCACGGCCACGAGGGGGAGGCGGAGGTGGAGGGGGCGCGCGCGATTCCTGTCGTGAGCGTTCCCCCTCGGAACGCCAGGACGAGGAGCTCGTGCGCTCCGCCTCGCGGTCGCGTTGATGCTATTGCCAACGATGCTCTTCCTGCTCTCTGTCGAGCCAATGGCGCAGATCTTGGTCGCGGGAGCGGGCATAGCCCTTGTTGAACTCGTCGAAGGGGCGCTTGCCGTGGGAGTTCCTCTCCCTCTCCATGGCCACGAGGAGAGGGACACGAGCTCCGGAGACGGGGTCGAGGTGGGAGGACAAGCGCTTGGCGGCGGAGAGATTGCGGCGTACGTCTGAGGCGTCTCTGGAAGGTTTTCCGTATCGTGGCTCTCGGTACTGGAGTTATTATCGACGAAGGCTTAAATAGGCGGAGGAGGTAGGTTTAGGGGCAACGCGAGGGGCCCACACAACAGGGCCGCGCGGCTTGGGGGTGGGCCGCGTCGCCCTGGCGTGTCGCCGCCTCGTCGCCCCACTTCGTTTCCTCCCGGACTTCTGGAAGTTTCGTGGAAAAATAAGATCCTGGGCGTTGATTTCGTCCAATTCCGAGAATATTTCCTTACTAGGATTTCTGAAACCAAAAACGGCTAGAAAACAGAATCGGCTCTTCGGCATCTTGTTAATAGGTTAGTGCTGGAAAATGCATAAATATGACATAAAGTATGCATAAAACATGTAGGTATCATCAATAAAGTGGCATGGAACATAAGAAATTATCGATACGTTGGAGACGTATCAGCATCCCCAAGCTTAGTTCCTACTCGTCCCGAGTAGGTAAACGATAACAAAGATAATTTCTGAAGTGACATGGCATCATAATCTTGATCATACTATTGTAAGCACATGTAATGAATGCAGCGATCCGAAGCAATGGTAAATGTAATGAGTAAACAATTGAATCATATAGCAAAGACTTTTCATGAATAGTACTTTCAAGACAAGCATCAATAAGTCTTGCATAAGACTTAACTCATAAAGCAATAATTTCAAAGTAAAGGCATTGAAGCAACACAAAGGAAGATTAAGTTTCAGCGGTTGCTTTCAACCAAGTGTCCTAATTAGCTCGGATTACCTGGATTATCACCGCAATACATATGTTTTAACCAAGTGTCCCAAAGGGGTACCTCTATGCCGCCTGTACAAAGGTCTAAGGAGAAAGCTCGCATTGGATTTCTCGCTTTTGATTATTCTCAACTTAGACATCCATACCGGGACAACATAGACAACAGATAATGGACTCCTCTTTAATGCTTAAGCATTCAACAACAATTAATTTTCTCACATGAGATTGAGGATATTTATCCAAAACTCAAACTTCCACCATGGATCATGGCTTTAGTTAGCGGCCCAATGTTCTTCTCAAACAATATGCATGCTCAAACCATTCACCTCATGGTAAATCTCCCTTACTTCAGACAAGACGAACATGCATAGCAACTCACATGATATTCAACAAAGAGTAGTTGAGGGCGTCCCAAGGAACATGGTTATCGCACAACAAGCAACTTATAAGAAATAAAATGCATAAGTACATATTCAATACCACAATAGTTTTTAGGCTATTTGTCCCATGAGCTATATATTGCAAAGGTAGAGGATGGAAATCTTAAAGGTAGCACTCAAGCAATTTACTTTGGAATGGCGGAGAAATACCATGTAGTGGGTAGGTATGGTGGACACAAATGGCATAGTGTTTGGCTCAAGGATTTTGGATGCATGAGAAGTATTCCCTCTCGATACAAGGCTTAGGCTAGCAAGGTTATTTGAAACAAACACAAGTATGAACCGGTACAGCAAAACTCACATAAAAGACATATTGTAAGCATTATACGACTCTATACCATCTTCCTTGTTGTTCGACCCTTACTAGAAATTATCTAGACCTTAGAGAGACCAATTATGCAAACCAAATTTTAGCAAGCTCTATGTATTTCTTCATTAATAGGTGCAAAGTATATGATGCAAGAGCTTAAACATGAGCACAACAATTGCCAAGTATCAAATTATTCAAGACATTCTACCAATTACCACATGTAGCATTTCCCGTTTCCAACCATATAACAATTTAATGAAGCAGATTCAACCTTCGCCATGAACACTATGAGTAAAGCCTAAGGACATATTTGTCCATATGCAATAGCGGAGCGTGTCTCTCTCCCACACAATGAATGCTAGGATCCATTTTATTGAAACAAAACAAAAACAAAAACAAACAGACGCTCCAAGCAAAGTACATAAGATGTGATGGAATAAAAATATAGTTTCACTAGAGGAACCCGATAATGTTGTCGATGAAGAAGGGGATGCCTTGGGCATCCCCAAGCTTAGACCGCTTGAGTCTTCTTGAAATATGAAGGGGTGAACCACCGGGGCATCCCCAAGCTTAGAGCTTTCACTCTCCTTGATCATGTTGTATCATCTCCCTCTCTTGATCCTTGAAAACTTCCTCCACACCAAACTCAAAACAACTCATTAGAGGGTTAGTGCACAATCAAAATTCACATGTTCAGAGGTGACATAATCATTCTTAACACTTCTGGACATTGCACAAAGCTACTGAAAGTTAATGGAATAGAAAAATCCATCAAGCATAGCAAAACAGGCAATGCGAAACAAAGGGCAGAATCTGTCAAAACAGAACAGTCCTTAAAGACGATTTTCTAAGAGGCACGAGACTTGCTCAAATGAAAATTCTCAAATTGAATGAAAGTTGCGTACATATCTGCGGATCACTCACGTAAATTGGCATAATTTTCTGAGTTACCTACAGAGAATTAGGCCCAGATTCGTGACAGCAAGAAATCTGCTTTACGTGCGATAATCCAAATCTAGTATGAACCTTACTATCAAAGACTTTACTTGGCACAACAATGCAACAAAACTAAGATAAGGAGAGGTTGCTACAGTAGTAACAACTTCCAAGACTCAAATATAAAACAAAAGTGCAGTAGTAAAATCATGGGTTGTCTCCCACAAGCGCTTTTCTTTAACGCCTTTCAGCTAGGCGCAGAAAGTGTGTATCAAGTATTATCAAGAGATGATGCGTTGACATTCTTACCAGGGGCGTTGCTCTTACCCTTCTTACTCTTATTCCTACTCTTTGGTTTAGGGAATACATGACCACATCCGGGTGTAGAGGTAAAATTTAGAGTGCCTTTCCCCACATCTATGATTGCTCCCATGAGTTTCAGCAGGGATCTTCCAAGCGTGATTTGTCCTGTCCCTACACATCCAATAACGAGATAATCAGTGGATACCGTCCTTCCAAGAAAGGTTGTGAAAATGCCTTCAGCTATACCCTTAGGAATTATAACAGAGTTATCAGTAAGAGTTATTCCTTCTCCCCCTTCAGTAAGTTCCCAAAGTGTCAAAGATTCATAAATACTTTTAGGCATAAGGCAAATCTCAGATATAATATCACAATGAGCATGAAAAGTTTCACCACCAATAGCAACTTTAACGGTAGGCACCCACAATGAAGGTTCGAAGCTTAATGGAACATAATCATAGTATTCGCAAATTTGGTTGTACCCTTCTTTTAAACAGGATACATTTGTTTCGAGAGTGTTTAATCTATTATGAATGCTAGCAAGAGATGGATCAAAATTATATCGGAGCTAGATGATGTAATCAATTTTCTTATGACATTAAAAGCTTGATCCCCATCACAATGAAGGAAATCTCCTGCCACTACACCATCTAAGGCATATCTATAGCGAAGAATAAGCCCAAAATAAAAGTTACTAAGAAGCAAACTTAGGGTCATTTTAGGTTCAGTTTTACTATAAGAATCAAAAATTCTAGACCAAGCTTCTTTAAAATTCTCTTCACCACCTTGTTTAAAAGTGAAGATCGATTCCTCTGGTGATAGAGTAACAACTACAGGACTAGTCATGATAATAAAAATAAGGTAAATGCAAGTAACTATTTTTTTGTGTTTTTAATATAGAGAACGCAAACAAGATAGTAAATAAAGTAAAACTAGCAACTAATTTTTTTGTATTTTGATTTAATGCAGCAAACAAAGTAGTAAATAAAATAAAGCAAGACAAAAACAAAGTAAAGAGATTGGAGGTGGAGACTCCCCTTGCAGCGTGTCTTGATCTCCCCGGCAACGGCGCCAAAATTTTTGATGCTTGTTACGCGTACAGCACGCGTCCGTTGGGAACCCCAAGAGGAAGGTGTGATGCGTACAGCGGCAAGTTTCCCTCAGTAAGAAACCAAGGTTTATCGAACCAGTAGGAGCCAAGAAGCACGTTGAAGGTTGATGGCGGCGGAGTGTAGTGCGGCGCAACACCAGGGATTCCGGCGCCAACGTGGAACCTGCACAACACAACCAAGATACTCTGTCCCAACGTAACAATGAGGTTGTCAATCTCACCGGTTTGCTGTAACAAAAGATTAGATGTATAGTGTGGATGATGATTGTTTGCAGAGAACAGTAGAACAAGTATTGCAGTAGATTGTATTCGATGTTAAGAATGGACCGGGGTCCAAAGTTCACTAGAGGCGTCTGTCCCATAAGAATAAGCATGTTGGGTGAACAAATTACAGTTGGGCAATTGACAAATAAAGAGGGCATGACCATGCACATACATGTTATGATGAGTATTGTGAGATTTAATTGGGCATTACGACAAAGTACATAGACCGCTATCCAGCATGCATCTATGCCTAAAAAGTCCACCTTCAGGTTATCATCCGAACCCCCTCCAGTATTAAGTTGCAAACAACAGACAATTGCATTAAGTATGGTGCGTAATGTAATCAACGAATATATCCTTAGACATAGCATTGATGTTTTATCCCTAGTGGCAACAGCACATCCACAACCTTAGAGGTTTACGTCACTCCCCAGATTTAATGGAGACATGAACCCACTATCGAGCATAAATACTCCCTCTTGGAGTTACAAGTATCAACTTGGCCAGAGCCTCTACTAGCAACGAAGAGCATGCAAGATCATAAACAACACATAGATGATATTGATAATCAACATAACATAGCATTCACTTATTCATCGGATCCCAACAAACACAACATATAGCATTACAGATAGATGATCTTGATCATGTTAGGCAGCTCACAAGATCCAACAATGATATCACAATTAGGAGAAGACGACCATCTAGCTACTGCTATGGACCCATAGTCCAGGGGTGAACTACTCACTCATCACTCCGGAGGCGACCATGGCGGTGAAGAGTCCTCCGGGAGATGATTCCCCTCTCCGGCAGGGTGCCGGAGGCGATCTCTCGAATCGCCCGAGATGGGATTGGCGGCGGCGGCGTCTCTGGAAGGTTTTCCGTATCGTGGCTCTCGGTACTGGAGTTATTATCGACGAAGGCTTAAATAGGCGGAGGAGGTAGGTTTAGGGGCGACGCGAGGGGCCCACACAACAGGGCCGCGCGGCCAGGGGGTGGGCCGCGCCGCCCTGGAGTGTCACCGCCTCATCGCCCCACTTCGTTTTCTCTCCGGACTTCTGGAAGCTTCGTGGAAAAATAAGATCCTGGGCGCTGATTTCGTCCAATTCCGAGAATATTTCCTTACTAGGATTTCTGAAACCAAAAACAGCGAGAAAACAGACAGCGGCTCTTCGAGCATCTCGTTAATAGGTTAGTGCCGGAAAATGCATAAATATGACATAAAGTATGCATAAAACATGTAGGTATCATCAATAAAGTGGCATGGAACATAAGAAATTATCGATACGTTGGAGACGTATCAGTGGTCAACGAAACTGACCCGATACTCGATTGGAGGCTTTGGATAGCTCTCCTCCTTGGGGAAGCGGAGTGAGTTCTCCTTCTTGTTGAACCCCATCTTCTTCAGCAGATTGATGTCTTGGGCAGAGATCTTGGATCTCTCCCACTCGGTGCTTCCCAGATCCGCCGTCGCCATCTTCGACTCTGGAGTGTTGTGCCTAGTCAAACGGATGCGAGGCGGCATCAATGAGCTTGGCGGCGAAGGGTGTGAGTGTGGTTGAGCGCTTGAAGCAATGGGAGCAATGGAGGATTTTGCGAGAGGAGAAGCGAGAGGTGCGGCGCGAGCGAAAGGACTAGAGGAGGAAGACGATGCCTTTATATAGAGGTGCGGTGAATCGACGCGCCGTTGGATTGAGAGATTGCGGGACAGATGGTGTACACGTGGACAATGGGTAAAAAGTAATTTCATACAGGCGCGAAAGCACGGGAGCTACGATGACGTGCGCCAGGAAAAGCGGAGGACGTGTGTCCCCCACTTGCACGACGTGTCAATACGATGCGTAATTTGGGCCCGCAAGGCAGCGAGAGAGAACTTCTCGCGTTTTCCAGGAACAGCGGTCGTGTCTATCGTCAGCAGTGATGTCACCTTAGCAAGAGAAAATTTCGATTCAACAGCTTCATAAAAAAGGGGACAGCAGAATATTATGGATCATTTTGAGAGCCTTTGATCAAATACATGTTTTTGATCAAATGCTCGGGGGCTACTTTGGAAAAATGAAAAATTCGAGAAAGACAAAATAGAAATGGTGAGAGTCTATGATCAAATACAAGTATTTACTCATAGCCTCGGGGGCTACTCCCATCGGGAGCGCTGTTCGCGCACCCGAGAGATTTGAAAAACTATGCGACAGGTGAAAAATATAGCGACATAAGGCGTGGAGCCTACACCCAAGCATAAGTCCTTGGCTGTAGCCTCGGGGGCTACTCCCATCGGGAACGCTGTTCGCGTGCCCGACGAAATTATAAAAAAAAAGAGAGAGAAAAAAGAGAGAAAAAGAAGAAGAAAAAGTGAGCATATTTCGAGTTATATAAATAACTCGACATATGGGAAAGCAATATAAGTCATCCGTTGACTCAATAAAATGTGCTATTCCAACAGCCGAAAAAGCACTCGACAATATATTCTCAGAACGCCAAAGTTGCGAACAATTTCTGAATGCCTGATGCGTGTGGTTGGCACGTCCGTTGGGAACCCCAAGAGGAAGGTGTGATGCGCACAGCGGCAAGTTTCCCTCAGTAAGAAACCAAGGTTTAATCGGACCAGTAGGAGTCAAGAAGCACGTTGAAGGTTGATGGCGGCGAGATGTAGTGCGGCGCAACACCGGTGATTCCGGCGCCAACGTGGAACCTGCACAACACAACCAAAGTACTTTGCCCCAACGAAACAGTGAGGTTGTCAATCTCACCGGCTTGCTTCGTAACAAAGAGTTAACCGTATTGTGTGGAAGATGATTGTTTGCGAGAAAACAGTAGAACAAGTATTGCGGTAGATTGTATTTCAGTAAAGAGAATTGGACCGGGGTCCACAGTTCACTAGAGGTGTCTCTCCCATAAGATGAACGAGCATGTTGGGTGAACAAATTACAGTTGGGCAATTGACAAATAAAGAGAGCATGACCATGCACATACATATCATGATGAGTATAGTGAGATTTAATTGGGCATTACGACAAAGTACATAGACCGTCATCCAACTGCATCTATGCCTAAAAAGTCCACCTTCGGGTTATCATCCGAACCCCTCCGGTATTAAGTTGCTAACAACGGACAATTGCATTAAGTATGGTGCGTAATGTAACTAGTGACTACATCCTTGAACATAGCACTAATGTTTTATCCCTAGTGGCAAGAGCACAACACAACCTTAGAACTTTCTGTCACTGTCCCAGGTGTCAATGCAGGCATGAACCCACTATCGAGCATAAGTACTCCCTCTTGGAGTTACAAGCATCTACTTGGCCAGAGCATCTACTAGTAACGGAGAGCATGCAAGATCATAAACAACACATAGCATAACTTTGATAATCAACATAACAAGTATTCTCTATTCATCGGATCCCAACAAACGCAACATATAGAATTACAGATAGATGATCTTGATCATGTTAGGCAGCTCACAAGATCCGACAATGATAACACAATGGGGAGAAGACAACCATCTAGCTACTGCTATGGACCCATAGTCCAGGGGTAGACTACTCACACATCACACCGGAGGCGACCATGGCGGCGTAGAGTCCTCCGGGAGATGATTCCCCTCTCCGGCAGGGTGCCGGAGGCGATCTCCTGGATCCCCCGAGATGGGATCGGCGGCGGCGGCGTCTCCGGAAGGTTTTCCGTATCGTGGCTCTCGGTGCTGGGGGTTTCGTCACGGAGACTTTTTATAGGCGGAAGGGCAGGTCAAGAGGCGGCACGGGGGCCCCACACCACGGGGCCGCGCGGCCAAGGGGGCCGCGCCGCCTAGGGTGTGGCCCCTCCGTGGCCCCTCTTCGTCTCTCCTTCGGACTTCCGGAAGCTTCGTGAGAAAATAGGCCCCCGGGCTTTGATTTCGTCCAATTCCGAGAATATTTCCTTACTAGGATTTCGAAACCAAAAACAGCGAGAAAACAAGAATCGGCACTTCGGCATCTTGTTAATAGGTTAGTTCCAGAAAATGCACGAATATGACATATAGTGTGCATAAAACATGTAGATAACATCAATAATGTGGCATGGAACATAAGAAATTATCGATACGTCGGAGACGTATCAGCATCCCCAAGCTTAGTTCTGCTCGTCCCGAGCAGGTAGAACGATAACACAGATAATTTCTGGAGTGACATGCCATCATAATCTTTATCATACTATTTGTAAAGCATATGTAGTGAATGCAGCGATCAAAACAATGTATATGACATGAGTAAACAAGTGAATCATATAGCAAAGACTTTTCATGAATAGCACTTCAAGACAAGCATCAATAAGTCTTGCATAAGAGTTAACTCATAAAGCAATAATTCAAAGTAAAGGCATTGAAGCAACACAAAAGAAGATTAAGTTTCAGCGGTTGCTTTCAACTTGTAACATGTATATCTCATGGATATTGTCAACATAGAGTAATATAATAGATGCAATAAGCAAGTATGTAGGAATCAATGCACAGTTCACACAAGTGTTTGCTTCTTTAGGTGGAGAGAGATAGGTGAACTGACTCAACATTGAAAGTAAAAGAATAGTCCTCCATAGAGGAAAAGCATCGATTGCTATATTTGTGCTAGAGCTTTGATTTTGAAAACATGAAACAATTTTGTCAACGGTAGTAATAAAGCATATGCATCATGTAAATTATATCTTATAAGTTGCAAGCCTCATGCATAGTGTACTAATAGTGCCCGCACCTTGTCCTAATTAGCTTGGACTACCGGATCATCACAATGCATTGTTTTTACCAAGTGTCACAAAGGGGTACCTCTATGCCGCTCTGTACAAAGGTCTAAGGAGAAAGCTCGCATTGGATTTCTCGCTATTGATTATTCTTCAACTTAGACATCCATACCGGGACAACATAGACAACAGATAATGGACTCCTCTTTTATGCATAAGCATATACCAACAATTAATAATTTTCTCATTTGAGATTTGAGGATTGTTGTCCAAAACTGAAACTTCCACCATGGAGCATGGCTTTAGTTAGCGGCCCAATGTTCTTCTCTAACATATGCATGCTTAACCATATGGTGGTAGATCTCTCTTACTTCGAGACAAGACGGACATGCATAGCAACTCACATGAAATTCAACAATGAATAGTTGATGGCGTCCCCGGTGAACATGGTTATCGCACAACAAGCAACTTAATAAGAGATAAAGTGCATAATTACATATTCAATACCACAATAGTTTTTAAGCTATTTGTCCCATGAGCTATATATTGCAAAGGTGAATGATGGAATTTTAAAGGTAGCACTCAAGCAATTTACTTTGGAATGGCGGAAAAATACCATGTAGTATAGGTAGGTATGGTGGACACAAATGGCATAGTGGTTGGCTCAAGTATTTGGATGCATGAGAAGTATTCCCTCTCGATACAAGGTTTAGGCTAGCAAGGCTTATTTGAAACAAACACAAGGATGAACCGGTGCAGCAAAACTCACATAAAAGACATATTGAAAACATTATAAGACACTACACCGTCTTCCTTGTTGTTCAAACTCAAAACTAGAAATTATCTAGACCTTAGAGAAACCAAATATGCAAACCAAATTTTAGCATGCTCTATGTATTTCTTCATTAATGGGTGCAAAGCATATGATGCAAGAGCTTAATCATGAGCACAACAATTGCCAAGTATCACATTACCCAAGACATTAATAGCAATTACTACATGTATCATTTTCCAATTCCAACCATATAACAATTTAACGAAGGAGAAACTTCGCCATGAATACTATGAGTAGAAACCAAGGACATACTTGTCCATATGCTACAGAGGAGCGTGTCTCTCTCCCATAAAGTGAATGCTAGGATCCATTTTATTCAAACAACACAAAAAACAAAAACAAACCGACGCTCCAAGAAAAAGCACATAAGATGTGATGGAATAAAAATATAGTTTCGGGGGAGGAACCCGATAATGTTGTCGATGAAGAAGGGGATGCCTTGGGCATCCCCAAGCTTAGACGCTTGAGTCTTCTTGATATATGCAGGGGTGAACCACAGGGTGCATCCCCAAGCTTAGAGCTTTCACTCTCCTTGATCATGTTGCATCATACTCCTCTCTTGATCCTTGAAAACTTCCTCCACACCAAACTCGAAACAACTCATTAGAGGGTTAGTGCACAATATAAATTGACATATTCAGAGGTGACACAATCATTCTTAACACTTCTGGACATTGCATAATGCTACTGGATATTAATGGATCAAAGAAATTCATCCAACATAGCGAAAGAGGCAATGCGAAATAAAAGGCAGAATCTGTCAAAACAGAACAGTTCGTATTGACGAATTTTAAAATGGCACCAGACTTGCTCAAATGAAAATGCTAAAATTTAATGAAAGTTGCGTACATATCTGAGGATCATGCACGTAAATTGGCTTAATTTTCTGAGTTACCTACAGGGAGGTGGACCCAGATTCGTGACAGCAAAGAAATCTGGAACTGTGCAGTAATCCAAATCTAGTACTTACTTTTCTATCAACGGCTTAACTTGGCACGACAAAACACAAAACTAAGATAAGGAGAGGTTGCTACAGTAGTAAACAACTTCCAAGACACAAAATAAAAACAAAGTACTGTAGCAAAATAATACATGGGTTATCTCCCAAGAAGTTCTTTCTTTATAGCCATTAAGATGGGCTCGACCAGTTTTAATGATGCACTCGCAAGAAATAGTATTTGGAGCAAAAGAGAGCATCAAGAGGCAAATTCAAAACACATTTAAGTCTAAAATTCTTCCTATGCATAGGAATCTTGTAAATAAACAAGTTCATGAAGAGCAAAGTAACAAGCATAGGAAGATAAAACAAGTGTAGCTTCAAAAAATTTAGCACATAGAGAGGTGTTTTAGTAACATGAAAATTTCTACAACCATATTTTCCTCTCTCATAATAATTTTCAGTAGCATCATGAGCAAACTCAACAATGTAACTATCACATAAAGCATTCTTATCATGAGTCTCATGCATAAAATTATTACTCTCCACGTAAGCATAATCAATTTTATTAGTTGTAGTGGAAGCAAATTCAACAAAGTGGCTATCATCATATATAGGAGGCATATTGTAATCATAAAAGAAAATTTTCTCCTCAATGCTTGGGGGACTAAAAAGATCATGCTCATCAGAGCCAGCTTCCCCAAGCTTAGAATTTTCCATAGCATTAGCAACAATGGTGTTCAAAGCATCCATAGTAATAACATTCCCATTAGCATGCATATAAAGTTCCATGGGTTTTTTAATTCTCTCTTCAAACACATCATGTCCTAATTCAAGATAAAGTTCATAAAGATCTCTCATATTTTTGTGGTTTTCCATTATGCTTAACTAGTGAAATAAAAACATGCATGATATTAAGTAAAGTAAAACAAGTAACTAATTTTTTTATGTTTTTGATATAGCAAACAAGATAGCAAATAAAGTAAAACTAGCAACTAATTTTTTTGTATTTTGATTTAGTGCAGCAAACAAAGTAGTAAATAAAACTAAGCAAGACAAAAACAAAGTAAAGAGATTGAGAAGTGGAGACTCCCCTTGCAGCGTGTCTTGATCTCCCGGCAACGGCGCCGTAAATTTGCTTGATGCGTGTGGTTGGCACGTCCGTTGGGAACCCCAAGAGGAAGGTGTGATGCGCACAGCGGCAAGTTTCCCTCAGTAAGAAACCAAGGTTTAATCGGACCAGTAGGAGTCAAGAAGCACGTTGAAGGTTGATGGCGGCGAGATGTAGTGCGGCGCAACACCTGTGATTCCGGCGCCAACGTGGAACCTGCACAACACAACCAAAGTACTTTGCCCCAACGAAACAAGTGAGGTTGTCAATCTCACCGGCTTGCTGTAACAAAGAGTTAACCGTATTGTGTGGAAGAGGATTGTTTGCGAGAAAAAGAGTAGAACAAGTATTGCAGTAGATTGTATTTCAGGAAAGAGAATTGGACCGGGGTCCACAGTTCACTAGAGGTGTCTCTCCCATAAGACGAACAGCATGTTGGGTGAACAAATTACAGTTGGGCAATTGACAAATAAAGAGAGCATGACCATGCACATACATATCATGATGAGTATAGTGAGATTTAATTGGGCATTACGACAAAGTACATAGACCGTCATCCAACTCGCATCTATGCCTAAAAAGTCCACCTTCGAGGTTATCATCCGAACCCCTCCGGTATTAAGTTGCTAACAACGTACAATTGCATTAAGTATGGTGCGTAATGTAACTAGTGACTACATCCTTGAACATAGCACTAATGTTTTATCCCTAGTGGCAACAAGCACAACACAACCTTAGAACTTTCTGTCACTCGTCCCGGTGTCAATGCGAGGCATGAACCCACTATCGAGCATAAGTACTCCCTCTTGGAGTTACAAGCATCTACTTGGCCAGAGCATCTACTAGTAATGGAGAGCATGCAAGATCATAAACAACACATAGCATAACTTTGATAATCAACATAACAAGTATTCTCTATTCATCGGATCCCAACAAACGCAACATATAGAATTACAGATAGATGATCTTGATCATGTTAGGCAGCTCACAAGATCCGACAATGATAGCACAATGGGGAGAAGACAACCATCTAGCTACTGCTATGGACCTATAGTTCAGGGGTAGACTACTCACACATCACACCGGAGGCGACCATGGCGGCGTAGAGTCCTCCGGGAGATGATTCCCCACTCCGGCAGGGTGCCGGAGGCGATCTCCTGGATCCCCCGAGATGGGATCGGCGGCGGCGGCGTCTCTGGAAGGTTTTCCGTATCGTGGCTCTCGTGCATCGGGGTTTCGTCACGGAGACTTTTTATAGGCGGAAGGGCAGGTCAAGAGGCGGCACGGGGGCCCCACACCACAGGGCCGCGTGGCCAAGGGGGGGGCCGCGCCACCCTAGGGTGTGGCCCCTCCGTGGCCCCTCTTCGTCTCTCCTTCGGACTTCTGGAAGCTTCGTGAGAAAATAGGCCCCTGGGCTTTGATTTCGTCCAATTCCGAGAATATTTCCTTACTAGGATTTCTGAAACCAAAAACAGCAGAAAACAACGAATCGGCACTTCGGCATCTTGTTAATAGGTTAGTTCCAGAAAATGCACGAATATGACATAAAGTGTGCATAAAACATGTAGATAACATCAATAATGTGGCATGGAACATAAGAAATTATCGATACGTCGGAGACGTATCAATGCCGCAAAACTTTGCGAAGGTAAGACCCCGGATCCGTTCTGTGTGGCGTGGCGCCGTCTCTGACGTCGGTTTGGTACTTTTTTCCGTATCAACAGATACGAAGAAAAATCCTAACGGACGCGTTAGGTACCCGATAAATATGACTGGGACTCGACAGAATGGTAAGACCTTAAGCGGCACCTGTCGAAGTTTACACCAGTATCCCGAGATCATGTCCAGGGACGTGATCCTGAAGTAGGTTTTTGCGGATTGCCACTATAGTAGTTAACTAGTACCTGATCCGTCAGATGAACTAGCCCCAACTACCATTATCCCTGTATAATATAGAAATTCGTATGCAAAGATATGTGGTAAAGATCAGAGTTATCGAATAAATATAAAGGTGGAGATTTTCCCTGACTCTACGATTCAAGCAAAATCTCGGGGGCTACTGACATAGGCATCCCCAATGGGCCTGCCGAAGATGGTACCCGGGGTTTACTGAAGGCCCACGACCCGAAGGATAAGGAGAATTCGGAAGCCAAACTTGTTAGTTAAGGAAAGCTAGAGTTGTATTAGGAGAGAACACTTGTAATATTACGGGAGGAGTTGGAAACCTTCCCGGACTCTGTAACTTGTACATCACGAATCCCTCGGCTCCACCTCCTATATAAGGGGGAGTCGAGGGACAAAGAAAGCATCGATTCATTGTCTCACAAACCCTAGTTTTCATATCGTCGAGTACTTTTCGGCTGAAACCTTCGAGATCTACTTGCCCTCTACTTCTAACTAAACCCTAGTCTACAACCCGTAGGCATTAACAAGTTAATCCCTTGTCACCATGTACCAGCCTTCATAAATGTTTTGCAAGTTTGCAACTTTGTCAAAATGATGTAAATAAGTACTACTCAGTCAGCAAATTTAGGGCAGCATATGAAGCTGTAATTGAGTCCTTTATAGACGAGAATCAATGGCCATAGGTGGATATAGGCTTTGTGTGGCGTGCACTGATTCCAATAGGAAAGAAGTGCACTTGAAGAAAAGGAAACAAAGGATGAAAAGTTGGTGAGAAGGTGGATGAAGGAAGGTGTCCTTGAATAAACATAAAACATGTGGAGAGCTAGGAGATAAAGAAGCCAAATGTCCTAGAAATAGAACAAATAAAAGGTAACAAATCGTAATTATTGTTGTGTATAGTTCTAACAACTTGGATCTTTTACATGCAAATTGTTTTGATTTATATTCTTGTAGAAAAGGAAAGCAGAAAAAGAAAGCACCACCATGATTTGATGTTTCTATGATGAGGAACTTAGACCCATATACACGGACCAAGACCAAGAACCCTATGAGACCCAGTCTTTGTGAAAGCGGTGAATCACCTCCACTAGTGGAGACATGCCCTTCAGTTCCGGTTCGTAAGGGGCTTTAGTTTCGATTGGCCAACCGGGGACTAGCCAGGCGGGACTAAAGGCTTCCGGTTACTAGCCAAGATCAATGACCCTCCACCTGGAGGCGATACATTGTTTGGGCTGGAGAACATTTAGTCCCGGTTCGTAAGCCAAACGATACTAACTATTATTTTCCGAAATTGCTTTACTTTTTCTAATTTCTTTTTTCTATTTTCTTTTTCCGTTTTCCGTTTTCTTTTTTCTAATTGTTTGACTCTTTACTCTCTTACTTGGACCATTTTTAATACTACTTACACTTTATGTTTACTCAAATTCTAGACTTGGTCACATCCCGGGCGGTCACCCATCCTCACACTACTCCACCCTCAGCACGCTTAACTCCTTGGTTCTTTCCTGTTGTATTCCCGTAAATGTGGTTGTAAATTGTTGTAAACACTAACATATCAATCCTATTAACTTTTGTACCATTGTGTCACATTTTTGAATTTTTTGAAACCAAAAACAATTATTTAAGTAAATAATAATGAATAATATAATAAATAATTCCAACGAAAATAAAAATAAGTAATAAAACGATTTTATTATTATTATCAAATAATATATACATTATTTATATAATATGGCATAATTAATAACTTTAAATCTGTAAATCGCAATTCGACAACTAAGATATCCATTATTATTGAAAAATGTGAAGAATTTGAATATGAAATAATTTTACTTTTATTCATATTTTATTACTATTATTATTATCTAATAATATATGCATTATTCATATAATATGGCATAATTATTAACTTTAAATCTATAAATCGTAATTGGAAAAATAATATATCTATTATTATTATAAAATGTGACGAATTTGAATATGAAATAATTTTAATTTTATCCACATTTTATTATTATTATTATCAAATAATATATGTATTATTCATATAATATGGCAAAATCAATAACTTTAAATCTCTAAATCACAATTGGATAAATAGTATATCCATTATTATTATTAGAAAAATGTGATGAATTTGAATATGAAATAATTTTACTTTTACTCATATTTATTATTATTATCAAATAATATATGCATTATTCATATAATATGGCATAATTAATAACTTTAAATCTGGAAATTGTAATTGGACATATAATATATCCGTTATTATTATAAAAATGTGACAAATTTGAATATAAAATAATTTTACTATTATGCATATTTATTATTATTATCAAATAATATATGCATTATTCATATAATATGGCATAATTAATAACTTGAGCAATCCAGAAATTTTAGTTTCTCCCCGGGCTCGCAAGGTTAAAACAAATCTAGCAGACTCGCCTTACATTCGCTGGCGGGGAATGATTAGACTAGAACCAAGTGCACGGGGAAATGAACTTTGGCTCATAGGAGCATATGCTCCCATTATGTGAATCCACATTTTAAAGTGTTAAAAAAAATCTAAATTAAATTTTTACATGTACATCTAGACATTTTATGTTGGTACACAAGTTTTCAAAAGAAAAACATTTTTCTATGGCTCGTGTAAAAAAACAAATTTTGATGCTGTAACACGACTACGTACATGCCATTTTTTTTTTTGTCTTTTTTGTACACACCACACAAAATGTTGTTTTTCCACAAAAACTTGTGAAAGAACATAGGATATCACGATGTATACCAAAAAAATTATGTCATATTTTTTTGACATTTTAAAAATTGTTTTTTTATTATTTTCTATAATGGGTGCATATGCACGCGTGTGCCAAAACGCCATCTCCAAGTGCACGCACACACACACTCTGAAGTCTCTCACAAAACAGGTTATCAATGATCTTTGACAACTACAACTAGTGACCACATATGTTCCACAGGTGGAACGCCTCCAACCAGGTGAAACACAACCTGGATATTATGTGATTTTTCTTATGTCATGTTCATTTGATGTAGATTTGTTGCAGCCATTGTGCTAGTGCAATTACCAGATGTCACATAGTGAAAGTTCCCTAATCATGAATTTCAGTATTAGCAAAACATCTCATTATTCAAGTTCATTTTTTTTTGAATAACAATAGACATATTTGATATATTGAGACGATTCATAGGTTCATACAAATATAGAATGCACACACACCACACCACTATCTACTCATCATCAATAATATTGAGACGGTCAACCCGGCTATTGTAGCCAAGTAGCCCCAAATACCTCCTAGCCATCTCGAAGCCCAGGCAAACGTCTAGAGCGGCATAGTGCACTTGCTCATAGCTCAATCGAACATTGCCCCATCCAAATATCAGTTCATCTTCTTCTTTGTCGTCGTACTTCTTAGTGTTCTTCTTCTTGTCCCTCTTCATGTTCTTCTTCTGAAGTCTTGTCCCAATAGTAGAATTTGCCAGATCATATAGACTCGGAATGAGATTTTTCGTGGTGTTCGGGATTATCTTTTGGAGGTCGAACACAGATGCAATATCGATTCCGTAGGGTCGCAGCATGTCCACATCTTTGCCGATAGCCGCGCCGTAGAATCTGATGGTCTTGTCCTGCAAGAAATACTTGAGAAGTTGTGGCACTTCATCAGCCCAACAAATTTGGAAGACCAAATTCTCGGTCGCCACCGACAGTTAAAGGACGGAGGAGCGCTGATTAGCTGTACCCTCGCGGGGATTGGTGAACTTGCAGTCCAAGCCCACACACTTGATTGGTGTGGCATCGAGAAAATCCCTCTTGGCGGCGCGGATCCACCTCTCCACCCTTGATGCACGGAGAGTGACCGTTATCTTGAAGTGTATCTCTTCGGCCGTGAGGTATTACACCCGAGATCAAGGAGCCGGGACGCGCGCGAGCTGCTCCATTGGGGCCGGGACGGGAGAGAGAGCTCTTTGGTGGGAAAGATGGCTAATGGAGGATGAAGATGGTATGGCTAATGGAGAATATGAAGATGCATATATATATATATAGGTGCATGAGGGGGTGAACATGCACTGGGAGATGAAGACATGTGGCCGGCCGCCGGGAAGATAAAGATGTGTGGCTGGCCGCCGGTGCTGGTGGTGCGAATTCCCATGGCTGCCGATCGGTTTCCGCGCGTCTGTAATGGCGAGGACGATCAGTTTCCGTGCGGGAGCCGAAAGGTTTGACTTCTGTCCTGGCTCGTGTCACCGGCCGGGACTAGATGCCCATACAAACCGGGACAAAAGGGTGCCATATGCGTGGACGGATTCGGGGTGACGTGGCTAGGCCTTTAGTCTCGGCCCTATAGCCGGGACTAAAGGGGCCTGACGAAACTCGAAAGGCCTATTTTCTACTAATGCTCGTGCGCCAACCTAGGATAATTGAGTACACGTCACGAAGTCATAACATACATAAATATCATGACATAACATGCACATATGTGCTACAAATTGGTTTATGTGGGTATTGAGGCAATATAATACACCATGCCAAACATAGCTCAAGGCAGAGTTTTTGTGGCGGCGGAAGATACGACTAAGGCAATGGACGGAGAGGCTTCGCTCCACAGGTTCTGGTTGGGCTACTGATCCTAGCACTTCTCACTCCATATCCTATATATGGTAGAAGATGATCCTCGCCAAAATCTGGCATACGAAGCCAGCTGGTGAGTACGTTGAATGTACCCGGAAGAAAAAAACACATTACCATGAACAAACCAATAAAGGAAATCACTAGTTCTGAGTAGACTGAGAATTAAGTTAGTGATTAATAGACTTCTGCAACGCCTAATTTACATTGTGATTTGTGCACTTGAATTTACAACTGAAAAATTACTACATACACTTAGATTTGTTTTGTGATCCATGCTAATAGTGAGTTGCAATATGGATTGCAACTGAGATTCAATAACGTTGGTCTCTCGAGAACTAAGTTAGTTTTTGAGTAGACTCAGAACTACTCACTCACCCAACCGAAGATCTTTGAAGTCTTTCTCTCTAAAAGGAAGTCTTGAAATGTCTCAAAAAAATAAAATAAAAATAAAGGTGGGACCCATGCTTGCCATGTCATCGCTGGAAAAATCTCTTCGCTTCTACTCTTCTCCCGCAGCAAAGAAACCCTCGACTCTGCGAAATCCTCCAAATTATGGACGGCGATAGGCGAGCACCCGCGGCGGCCGCCGCATCGGTCGCAGCGGTTTTCTGCGCCGGCGACCTCCTCCGCGAGATCCTCCTCCGCCTCACCTTCCCCCACTACCTCGTCCGCGCCGCCCTCGTCTCCAAGCAGTGGCTCCTCCACGCCTCCGACCCGACCTTCCTCCGCCGCTTCCGCGATCGCCACCCGCCCAGCCTCCTCGGCTTCTGCGCAGGCTACCCGCGCACCGCGTACCAGTTCGTGCAGCTCCCGCAGCCCCCGGAGCTCGCCGCCCTTTCACGCCGCGCGGCCTCTTCCTGCAACGAGGAATTCGCCACCCGCGGAAGCCAGTGGATCAAGCACTGCCGGAACGGCCGCCTCCTCATCGAGCGCCCTCACCACGGTAGAGGCGAGTACTCCCTCCTGGCGCCGCTGCTCGCTGGGGAGCCCATTGCCGTCCTCCCACCGGCCCCGCTGTTCTGCACGATTTTCCTACCAGAGGATGGGTGCTGCGACGGCATCACCATGGTGAGTTTCCATGATGAAGGGCGAGAAGTCCGCACAAAAGTGAGCGTGCTGGGATCCAGCCAATGGAGCGTCCAGGCCACTGCCGCGATACAGTTAGAACCGCCGTATCCTGCGGCCTGCTTTCAAAGGGTGTTGCCTCCAGTTCATGGCATGATCTTTGT
This sequence comes from Lolium rigidum, assembly GCF_022539505.1. Classification (NCBI taxonomy): domain Eukaryota; kingdom Viridiplantae; phylum Streptophyta; class Magnoliopsida; order Poales; family Poaceae; genus Lolium; species Lolium rigidum. The sequence goes on along the minus strand of NC_061513.1, from coordinate 37,149,963 downwards.
GGTGACAAACTGTGGGTATACCCTAGTGCTGGATTTGGCGACGCCGCGCTTCTTCATCCTTGAGCTACCAGATGGAGTGGAGCGCGATGGAGTGCCGAGCAACTTCCTGCTCTCATGTGCGGAGAATTCAGGGATATATCTTGTCAATGCAGAAGAGTTTCAGATCAGTGTATGGCTCCATAGGATGACCGGCGACGGCTATGGTGCAGGCGGCTGGCTGTTGGTGGACACATTTTGCGTCCGTGAGGCATGTGCGCGCCTTGGCAGTTGGGTGCCACAACATGGTGGTTTTGTTCAGGTTGCTGCGGTCGGGGATAATGCTGACTTTGTTTTCTTGGATCATGCACAAAGTGGTGCTGTCTTCTATGTGCATCTGAGAAGCAAGGAAGTTCAGAAGGTCGACCAAAGGGTGCCAGATAGATATTTGGTTCGTGACGTCGGGATAGATATCTTCCCCATTATGATGACCTGGCCGCCTATCTTTCCAGCAAGGGGCGTAGGTCTTGATCAGCAAAAATGAGCCCCCTGTGTTTGATCTTTGTAATATCTCTACTGGGTATGACTTCTGTAATAGAAAGGTATGTTTATGATTAGGTAATGTAAAATCGATGAGAAATCAAAGTTATCTGGATGGGCTTGATTGCTGTTTAATTCCTCTCCTTAGTTTGAACTGTGTTCTCATGCACAGTATTTGTTATTGCTCTCAAGACAAAGCGTGCAATTCATTCTAGCTGCTATATGGCCAATACAGAGCATAGCAGGATCTTTGCAGGACAGGGATTTGGTGCACATGGGCACCAGTGCTCCCTCCACTTTCAGCTTTTTGAAAATTTCAAAACCTCACACTTTTATGTTTTCAAAAATTATGGCGTTAAATATGTGGATAGATATGTTCATGAGAAGTGTATGCAAAAAAGTCCTAGTAAAAATACTTTAAATTTTAGGAAATACAAAAAAACAAATTTCTGACAAAAGGATACACTATTATAATACTATTTCACTACCATTTATTGTCAGAAATTTGTCTTTTTAATATTGTTCAAAAAACACAGTATTTTTTAACGGGACTTTTTTTGTATACATCCCACCCGTATCTTTCTATCTATATATTTAACGTCATAATTTTTTGGAACTTAGAAAAGTGAAATTTTAAAGTTTTCAAAAATCTGAAAGGGAGGAGAGCACTGGTACCCATGTGTCAAAGACACTTTCCGGATCTTTGCATGCACGGGTTACCAAATTGATTGACAAATACTACTAAGCTTAGCAATGCAAATGTTGCAAATGTGCCGACTTGGTGTCGCAGACTCACTACTTTAGAACACAACACGTACAGTTTTAGAAAGCATGGTGTTGCAATCATATAAGTTTGATATCAAGAACCTCTGTTCATTTTGATAAACAAAGAACCTTAAGTTTAGATAATTGTGATTCCCAGAACCACAACAAATCTTCTAAGCTTGACAACAGTATTGTAGTGCACAAGATATTTTCCTGTATTAAAACTTGTCAGTAAGAAGTTGTGCAAATAAAACATTAAAAGTGAGGCAAGTAAAAAATGTCGAGCAACAATTGTAGCAGAAAAGGTGCAGTTATGCTCTTCTCTTGTCAACAAATATTCTCATGTAGAGACCCACTAGGAGCTGTGTTGAGTGAGGGTTTATCGTTGGCGCAAAAAAACTGATTGCTTGGATATAGTAAAGATGCTAAGGAATGAGGATGTGATGCCGTTTGGACAAGTAAAACAAAGATTGTGATATTCCTGTAGCGCAAAACGCACGGAGTATAGGCGGGTGAAGGCTTTTGGGGAGGTTCCGAAGATCAAGAGCAAAGGAAAAGCCACCAATGAAGTCCTGAACGGGAAGATGCAACACTATCTCCAGAATCCAGATGTAAAAGAAGCAACATACGCCTCAGGTGATCAAGGCGGTGCCCGCCTTAGTAAAGATCAATGCTTGATCACTTATGTTGCGAGGATGCACAATGGTGCGCTTCTAGTGATGAGAGTTCGTGTGTGTTTGTGGAGTTTGTCTTTGTTGGATACAAGGTGTGGCCTCTTTTTTTTAGGTCTAGAAGCTCTTATATCTGGCATAGACGACGTGACATGAGTTTTATTGTGTGGTCTTTTGTTGGTTTCCCCGAATTAACGTAACGATGTATGGTTTTTCGGTCTGGTTTCTTATTAACAGGACCAGTTTTTCTCTTCTGTAATGCAATGCGGGAGCCTGGCCTGAAGGAGATTCTGTCAAAAGAATAAAGAATGAGGATGTAGATCGTTCAGTCTACACTTCAGTGATGGAAGAAATCAATACCTTACTGAAGGTTCGTTAAAAGTATTACTCCCTTCATCTATAAATAGATATCTTGAATTTATGTAAAATCTAAATATATTTAGACACTAAATAACATCTATATCATCTAGATTTAGACAAATGTCAGACCCGTCTGGACTGGGGTAGTACTAATGTTAGAATATACCACAACAATAGTGGTCTTGAAATTAAGCTAATCTCGGTATGGGATTTAGCCAGCATTTGTTATACAGGTGTAATCCTTGATTTTAAGTTACAGTTTTAGGACAGGAATTTGGTGCACATGGGTGCCAGTGCTCCCTCCACTTTCAGTTTTTTGAAAATTTTAAAATCTCACTCTTTTATGTTTTTAAAAATTGTGACATTAAATATGTAGATAGATATGTTCATGAGAAGTGTATGCAAAAAAGTCCCGGTAAAAAATACTTTAAATTTTGGGAAATACAAAAAAACAAATTTCTGACAAAAGGATACACTATTGTAATACTAATTTACTTCCATTAACCGTCAGAAATTTGTATTTTTTATATTGTTCAAAATATAAAGTTTTTTTTTAACGGGAATTTTTTGCATATACCCCACCCGTATATATCTATCTACATATTTAACGTCATAATTTTTTGAGACTTAAAAATGTGAGATTTTAAAATTTTCAAAAATCCAAAAGTGAGGAGAGCACTGGTGGCCATGTGTCAAAGACACTTTCCGATAGTTTCATTCAAAAAAGAAAGGTTCTTACTGAATTTGAGCTGGCAAAACAGCGACAAATTACAATGCAGCGATTTAGCAAAGAGATAGAACTTCAAAATGAAAATAAAAAAGTGAAGTGGGCCTTCTCTTGCCACGGTATTTTCCACACCACAGCAAAGAAACCTTCGGCCTTGCTGCGCAAAATCCTCCCAAACTAGATCAGCCAAAAACATGGAAGGCCACAGAAGGACGCCGGCGGCCGCATCGGTGGCGGCGGTGCTCGGCGACGGCGATCTCCTACGCGAGATACTCATCCGCCTCGGCTTCCCCAACTACCTCGTCCGCGCCGCTATCGTCTGCAAGCGGTGGCTCCTCCACGCCTCTCGACCCGGCCTTCCTCCGCCGCTTCCACGACCGCCACCCGCCCCGTCTCCTCGGCTTCTGCGTCGGCCACCCCCACCACTCGTACAAGTTCGTGCCGCTCCCTCAGCCGCCGGAGCTCGCGGCCCTCTCGCGCCGCGTGGCCTCCTTCTGCGACGACGCCTTCGCCCGTAGCAGAGGTCAGTGCCAGTGGATCACCCACAGCCGGAATGGCCGCCTTGTCACCGAGATCTTCGTCAGAGGTACGTTCAGGTACTCCCTCCTGGCGCCGCTTCTCGCCGAAGAGTCCGCATTGATCCCCCCACCGGCCCCGCTGCTCTACAATAACCGATCTTGCCTCAATCGGATGTTCCTGCCCAAGGACGGGGGTCGCGACGGCATCACCTTGGTGAATGTGAAGCTCGCAAACGCCCGGCGACAAGTCCGTGCAACGGTGTACGTGCTGGGATCCGGCGGATGGGGCGTCCCGATCACTGTACGTAAGTCGGTGCCACAAGATCTACCACCAGGCCTTAAAGACGTGCTGCATCCCATTCATGGCAAGATCTTCATTGTGACAACCTTGGGCTACACCCTGGTGCTGGATTTGGCAACGGCACGCTTCTCCACCTTTGAGCTCCCAGGTGGAGTGGGGAGCAACTTCATGCTCTCATGTGTGGAGGATTACGATCTTCATCTTGTCAGTACGAAAGGGTTTCAGCTCAGCGTGTGGCTCCACCGGATGACACGAGACGGCCATGGTGTAGGCGGCTGGCTGCTGGTGGACACATTTTGCGTCCTTGAGGCGTGCACACGTGTTGCGGGTGATAGTTGGGTGCGACAAAATGATGACTTGGTTGACGTTGTTGCGATCGGGGACAATGCTCAATTTGTATTCTTGGATCATCTAGCAAGTGGTGTTGTCTTTATTGTTCATCTGAGAAGCAAGGTGGTTCAGAAGGTCTATCAGAGGGTGCACCGGATAGGTATCTTACCTGTTATGATGATCTGGCCACCTGTCTTCCCAGCAAGGAACGTAGGACATGATCAAGAGGAATGATCCCCCCCCCCCCCCCCCCCCGCCTGTATTTGATCTTTGCGCTGGGTATGCCTTCTGTCATAGAAAGGCGTGTTTCCGATGAGGTAATGCAAAATTGGTGAGAAATCAAAATTACCTGGATGGGCCTGACTGTATCTCCTCCAAGTCTAACTAATATATGCTAGTATTTCACTGTTTAATTCCTCTCTGTGGTTTTAACTATGTTTGCAAGCACAATATTTGTTATAGCTCTTGAGACAACATGTGCAATTCATTCTGTCTGCTATATGGCTACTACGAAACATAGTATGATCTTTGCATGTATGGGTAACCAAATTGATTGATAGATACTACTAAGCTTATCAATGCAAATATGTTGACTTGTTTTCTTAGACTAACGGTCGTTGAACACTCGTTGGTCAAGTCATTTAAGTTTGATCTTAAGAACCTCTGTTCATTTTGATGAACAGAGAACCTAATGTTTAGATAGGTGTATTTTGCAGAACTGAACTAAATATTCTAAGCTTGACTGTACTGTGTACATGATATTGCCTATATGAAGACTCTTGTCAGTAATAAAGGTTTCCTCGTATCAATCAGTAGTGCAAATAAAATTGTGCAAGTCAGACAAGTAAAAATGACGAGCAGAAACTGGAGTAGAAATGAATGAAAATCCACCTTCTGGCAAGGGATCTTCATTTCTGTTCTGGACAGAGACGACTCAAACGATATAAGAAGGTACGCATGCTGAATATTAGTTCTGATATCCATTTTTCACATCCAGCATAATTTTTCCATCCATTTTTTATGTCCACATCACTAGTTCACTACTAGTAGTTCTTCTAGGTAAACGTGATAGATTGATGTTATCTGGACTAGTGCACTACTTAATTCTGTGATTTCCGTTAGATAGAGGGGTTTTGGCCCAAATGCATCCGGACTCCGGAGAAAAAGAGTGATGCATGATTTGTACAACTCAACACCAATTATATTCCTTCGTTGCACACAAATTGTAAAAACAGTTAGTTAGAGTGGATCCAATCCTAACTTATCAGGAACCTAATGAATCATCAGCTGAAGCCAAATTTGCTCGATATCACTATCTGCTTTTGTATGTATGATGGTACTAAAAATTAAAGTTTAGCCTATCTCAAATCTTGATTCTTCATTTTTTCTTACTCATCCTTAAAACAACATCAAAAGATATCATTCTCCTGGCTGTAGCTAACTGTATAAATTTGACCCCTCCCAAAAGCAAAGATTGCAAAAGGTGCTAGAATAGAACCTTTTAGCAGAGAACATATGCGTTATCAGCAATTTGCCACATCCCAAGTGATATCTTTACACCTCAATTAAACCTGCAATACTGCACTGACCATCTCCTCTTCGCTCACTTGCCCCAGTCGCTTATAAATAAGCACTGTTGGATCATCACCATCATAAAACTCCAAGAAGCGACAGCCTACAACAAGCTCAAGTGAACTTAGAGAGATCGGTCTAGCTCTAGAGGAGAGAGCTAGGCAATTTACCAATGTCGGTGGAGAGGGTGAGGGCAGGGATAGCATGCGGCAGTTGATAGCGTCATAGGCTCATAGCATGCGGCGGTGATCTTCGAGGCGAGCAACTGCTGCATGTGCTACACGGTGCAGACTCTCTTCATGGAGTGCATGAGCTGGACAATGACCCCTGGTTCAAGGACGTCGAGAGGGCACTCGCCGACATGGTTGGCCGGAGTCCGTGCCACACGGTGCAGACTCTCTTCGTGGAGTGCATGAGCTGGACAATGACCCCTGGTGCAAGGACGTCGAGAGGGCACTCGCCGACATGGTCGGCCGGAGTCTGCCCATGCCGTCCTTCATCGCAGGCGCAATCGTCGGCCACCACCGACTGGGTCATGCTGCTGCACCTTGGCGGGCTGGCGGCCAGCTCGTGCCGCTCCTCCACCATGCTGGTGTCCTCTGGCTCTGAAGAAATAAGGACAGCGATGGCTGATGCATACATGCAGTTACTTGTGATCGCAGCCTCCAATTGAGCTAAGGCTAAGTTAGTGACTGTACCCAGGTTTTTTTAACATTTGGAAAATGCATTTCCAACTAGGGTTCACATGCACCCAGGTTCAAACCGGAGTTTTCCCTGTATAGTGCGTGCAGCTACTGAATTCTGGAAAGATCCTCCAGTTGATGTATCAACGGTTACGAACTTTCACTTGTACCTCCTGTTGTCATGTACAAGAGAAGTGAAGAATGCTTCGTATCAGTGTTCTGAACAAAGTTAAAGGTTATGTTTGCCTTAATTTACCTGGCTGCTGTGCTAAGACCGTGAGAAAATCCACGCTGTATATATGATGCTGCTCAGCTAATTGAGTATATGAACAGGTACCCTGCTACACATGTTGTGCCATATCCCATACGCTTTTCTCAGAGCTGAACTGCCTCAGAGTATTTTGAGGTGGATGGTCTGTCTCCGATAGCTTAGTATGTTCAGGTAGATGCACTGTTTCATAGTATGTTGTTCAGGTAGATGCATTGACTCAGAGAGCTCCTTATATTGAGCAGGTAGATGCAGTGACTCGGTGAGTACTCGGTACGTTCCTGTAGTCTGTAGATGCATATGCATTGATTCAGGGCGCTCAGTAAGCTCAGGTGGATGCACTGATTCAGTGAGCTCAGTATGTTCAGGTAGACGCCGTGATCCAGTTAGCTCGGTATGCTACGAGCGCTGACGCGGCACACAGTATGTGGAAGCACTGACACGGTATTGTATTCTGACTACTAGCATTTTTTCGCCAAGAGCTAGTTCCTTTCGTGGCAATACAAAATCATGAAAGCACTATCATGCATGTGAACAAATTTACATGAAAACAGTTTGAAGTTGAGCTCAAGATCCTGGAAAAGCAATGTAGCCAGTTTGCATCACCAAAATTTAGTAGTAGTAGTTTTGCCTGGAGATCAAAACGGAATGATATGCAGAGCAGGCAGGAGCCTGGAGCTGCAAGGCACGGGCAACGCGATTTTTCTAGCGGCTCTACCGCTTAAGCTGGTCTCATGATTCGTGCTCAGGTTCCTCGTCATGTTTTGCTTTTTTGATATCGACATGGCAAAGTATTATTATTTCAGGAACATTCTTGATAGATCTCACACATATTTTAATCATATTACGGTTAATCTTGGTTTGTAAATTTGTCGTACTACAAGATTTCATTATGGTTTGGTTTAAATATCAATGGCATGCCATATTGACATGAAGATATTTTTGGGAAAACACAACCCTAGCCTCCCACCTCTTCTCATCCCAAACCTCGCCTCCGATCCCCTTCCTTGCCGCCGCAAGCAAGTGCTATCGGACGAAGGCCGGGCCGCGTCGGTGGAGGCGGGGCCTTCTTCCCCCTCGCGCGGTGGTGGTGACGCGGGCCGCTGCGGTTGGGAGGGGGCGTGGCTCTGCGCACGGGGAGTCGTGGCGACGACCACTCGTGCACCATCGAGAGTACGTGGCGGCTGATCGGGGTGTTCCATGACTCTGCCGAAGCAGCAGGGCGAGGCAACGGTGATCATCGATGCGACGGCCGGCAAATCCAATACACCGACTAGGGCCTGGCCCATTTCGGCCTTTTTCCGTTTTCTGTTTATTCTTTCTCTTTTGTTTTTTTATTCTTTTATTCTTTTTCTTGTTTTATGTTCATTTTTTCCTTTTCCTTTTTTTTTCAAATTCGTAAAACGTTCAAATTTAAAATAATGATCAATTTTGAAAACTGTTCAAACTTTAAAATTGTTCAAAACTAAAAAATGTTCTAATTTCAAAAATGTTCAAATCTAAAAATATTCATAGTTTAAAAATTGTTCGTATTTGAAAAAATTCATATTGAAAAATATTCAAATTTAAAATATGTTTATGTTCGAAAAATGTTCAAATTTTAAAGAAAATTAAAATTTTTAAAAATGTTCAATCTCAAAAAATGTTCAAATTTGAAAATTGTTTTTTAATTTTTTAATTTTTGTAAAAAATATTTTAAAAAAAATCATAAAAACTGAAACTTTAAGATTTTAAAATAAACAGATTTAAAAATATTTTTGTTTTTTAAATAAAGAACATATGTAAACAGAAAAGAAAAAGAGAATAAGAAAAACAAAAACGAACTTACCTCATGCCGGGTCAGGGGGTGTGCGGCACCCCATCCGCACCGACCCGGTCGGTGTATAGCATATCCCGCGACGGCCGGCATGAGTAGGTTCTATCTGGGCTGAGTGGGCCCGGTCTGGGCCATGTGTGCCCTCTCATCGATTTGCATCATGGCGGTTGTCTTGCCCGTGACTTAGCACCTTGCCTCGTGGCGTTGACCATGCGTGGACATGTGGGTCCTGGCCAGCCGTGGACTTCACGCTCTGCGCCATGATGCGGCGCTCCGACATTGTTTCGGGAGGCTAGGATGGTCGGTTGCATGGTGGCTCCGCCTGAATAAAGGAGACGGTCTTAGGATCACTCTCGCACCATGACGAATATCTACTTCACACTTGTTTTCATTGATTTGGCTGCAGTGTCGAGTTGCGTAAGGCTATGCCAGCGAACTTCAAATGGACGACATGCATTAAGTTTTTTCCGGATCGATGGGTGTCGGTTGTGTGTAACTATGTTCTTTTTCTGGCAATTTGGTTTCAGAGGGAGCGATGTGAAACTTCGTGGATTGTTGCCCCTGTGAGACATGTCTTGTTCCATGGCAAATTCAATCGCGGAGAACAGTATGGAATCGAGATCTCAGGACTAGTTCTGGTGGCGATGAGGTTTTAGCTTTGTGATTCGTCACAACAGCATTGACAAGTGAGACGGCGTGAAATCCAAATTTTGCTTCGATTGGTTGTGTCTAGCAACAATATTGTTGAAGGCATCATTTATGAGCGTGAACTCTCTGCTGGGCGAAAACCTACTATCGATGATAAGGGTCATAGAAGTTTAAAATGTTTGGGAGAAAGGAAAACTGATTTAAAGTTTGAAAAGGGAACATTTAGATCAAAGAACTCGTATTTTATATGTGGCGTGGCGACGCGTACCCGAGTTGGGCGATTTGGTGACGGTGAACACACACGCGCACGTGCTGACGTGCATGAGGTTCATGGGAAGTGGGATCGGTCGACCGACTAGAAATTATCTGAAGTGCTGCCGTGGGCGCATGCTAGCGATGCATCTGCCGGGCAGATCGATGCGGCCGGTCGATGGAGGAGTGCGATCGATCGGGCGAACCAGAGGCGCGCATGCGATGAGCGTAAGTAACCTCTCGTTCCCTTTGCACCGGCTATGGATGCATGCGTCTAGACGTACTCTAGAGAGATCCGACGGGTTGCGTGCGTGTGCGGCTCAGGTGGCACGGGCGGCGGGCAAGCAACGCCTGACGCCACGACAAACACAAACTCTGGACACACACGTGCACGTGCGGGAGGTACCTGGAATGGTCGACCGACTAGAAATTATCTGAAGTGCTGCCGTGGGCGCAGGCTAGCGACGCATCTGCCGGGCAGATCGATGCGGCCGGTCGATGGAGGAGTGCGATCGATCGGCCGAACCAGAGGCATGCGATGAGCGTAAACCTCTCGTTCCCTTTGCACCGGCTATGGATGCATGCGTCTAGACTCTAGAGATATCCGACGGGTTGCGTGCGTGTGCGGCTCAGGTGGGACGGACGGCGGGCAGGGCAAGCAACGCCTGACGCCACGACAAACACAAACTCTTCTTCCCCGCCCGGCCCACGTACGTCTCCATCTCCGTCGGAGCGACGGCGACTGGTATGGTGCGCCGGGCGGCACTTGGCGCGCGTGCGCGTCCCTCCCGGACCCAGTCCCCGTCGTTCAGGTCCTACTCCGTTGTTGACGTGCGGCGCTTGTTGGCTGGTTCCACCTTTCTTTCCCAGCTTCCTGGCCATTGACACAAACGAGAAATCCCAAATCACAGCATACACCAGGGAGACCGACGACGGCGACGCCTCCGTCCTTGGTTCATCGGCGCGCGTACACCAGTAGGCCCTTCGTTTCGCAGGCATGTTTGGTCTACCGCGCGTCTACGGGTGGGCATGTTTGGTCCGGATGCATGTTTCTCTCTCGACACAAACTCGATCTTGTGCCTGTCCGCACGATCGTTTTCGATCGTCACGGGACAACGCGTGCGCTAGCTAGCTCCACTAGCCAGCTGTAGTGGTTACTGACAGCATGCACGTACGTGACCGTGGCACCTTCTAGGATCTACGCGCGTGCACTGCTCCTACACTTCTCTTCTCTTCTCGCTGGCTGTGCTAATCTATCGTTCTCCTCCGTGTCTCTGGCACCACGATATATACATCCAGCGCAGCGACCGACCCACGAGGATCCAACAGCTGGTGCGTCACAGGCTCGCACATCTCCAAACTCCACGGCTGCATCAGCCATCGTATGCTCATGGCATCTCTAACGGGGTGACGCTTGCCGCACGGTCGAAAAATACGTCTACACCCTATTTCAGCGGAGCATCGCATAGTAATCGCGCCTCCATGGAGATGCAAACGCGACCCACATATGTGCGATCGCGCAGAGCGTCCGGTCGCTTCTCCCACAGGCTCGCCTGATAGCGATCCTGGCTCGAGCCGGCGCGAATTTAAGCACAACAACTGCCAGGAAGGGCAATCACCGGAGTGGCAACCACGTCGATTGGCGCGCGAACCGCCGCGGAAGAGCAACCCCAGCCCTCTTCGGTATCTGCGCTGCCATTAATTTCCGCTCAATAAGACCTCTACGTCTGCTTTAAGGATCTCCAACCGTCCTGCGCCATTCATCTCGATGACTGAGCCATGAACAACCTATTTTTGCCATCGAACACCGATAGCGAGGGAAGCCATCGGGATGGCGCCATAGGTGGGATAGAACTGCCATGCTGAGCAGCTCTAGCTCCCCGCCGACGGACGGCCAGGAGGAGGAGGGGGAGGTCGTTGCCGGCGACAACCAGGATGAGGAAGGGGACGTCGTTTCCGTCGACGGCCAGGACAAGGAGGAAAAGGAATAGGATGAAGATTCAAGGTGAAGACGTCTGGAGGCGGAGGAGGCGGGCGAGGAGCCAGCGGAGGCAAAGAAGGAGGCAAGGGCCCGGGCGAAGGCACAGGCGGAGGCACACCATGCGTGCACTGACGATGACGAAGACACCAATGACTACTCGTCGGAGGGGGACACAAACTCGTCGGACGCGTCGACCGGCACTAGCTTTTCCGAGGAGGTGACCAGCAGGAAGCGCCTCCGTGAAGAAGAAGTACCTAGTTTAAAAGTTAGTTTGAACATATTTTTTCGCAGTTTGTATGTTTAATTTATTTTAACATGTTGCACTAATTTCAAAACCTCGATTCTATCTAGAGATGTGAATATCTCAATCCGTGTCTATCATAGAGAACATACCAGCCTTGCCGAACGAAATGCCTAGGCCCACTGGGGCTGCCCCCACGCAAACGGACAATCTTTTTTTTGGAGCAACCGGCAGGAGCACTGCCTTTTCATTAAGCAAGAGGGAACAAAACGGTACAGTCTGTACAAAGAGAGGGCATTTTTAGCTTAAGGTGGTAAAATGCCCAGAACCCACCATGAAAGACGAGCTACCAAAAAGAAAAACTAATTCGTCTCGGCCGGGATGACCGGGCCGAAACCATTTATAGCCCGATCCCTTTGGAGGATATCCTCGTTAGCGATGCTTGCGACCTCAAGGTAGGTAAGACGTTGTCCAGTGAAAATGCGCCGGTTTCGTTCCTTCCATGCGTTCCAGAGTACATATAAGAACCGGCCGCTGATGCGTTTCTTTTCTTTATGCGGTTTTTCCTTTATCATGTCATTCCACCAGTCAGATATGGATTGGAAGTCGAGGCGTCGGTCATCGGAGGAGTCGCCATCCCAAGATTTGATAAGGTTCCAGACGGACGCCGTGAACGGGCAGTTTCGCAAAGGTGGTCGGCTGTCTCGTGGCTCGGCCGAGGCACAAGGGGCATCGAGGGTCGTGAGGCCATCCTCGGATGGCAAGCATATCGGCGGTAAGGAGCTTTCCATGAAGGGATAGCCAACCAAATAACTTGCATTTGGGCTCCGCATGTGCCGACCAAATCTTCATGGCATCGAAGCGGGCTTGGGAGCCAAGGAATTGTGCCTCATAGGTGGAGCTAGCATTGTAGGTTGAATTGGCATTAAGCGTCCAGTCGATGTTGTCCGGCAACTCGGGGGCAAGGTTGATGGAGTGGATGACCTCCCAGACGTCGATATATTGCACGAGCTGTTGAGGCGAGTTAAGGGATGCGACAGAGCGGATCCAGTTGTTTTCACTTAGCTCTTTGGCACCGTACGATTCTTCCTTGAGGCAATTTTGTAGAGGTCGGGCGCCCATTGAGATAGAGGGCCCCAAGCATACCAGTTGTCATGCCAGAATTTGGCTGTCTCCCCATTTTCAATGGTAACTTTAGTGGCGGCTCTGAAAAGGGACATGTCGGTGTCGTCGCATGGAAGCTTTGAAATAGACCAAGGGCGGTCCGGATCAGTCCACTGGAGCCAAGGCCATCGTAAACGCATGGCACGTCCAGATCTCTCAATGTCCGGAATGCCGAGACCCCCCAACTTCTTTGGCCTACAGACCGTTTTCCAATTCACAAGAGCTTTCCCCTGGGCGGCATATTCGCCCTCTTCGCCGGCCCATACGAAAGTCCTGGCAATCTTGTTGATCCTATCACGAGCCCATTTTGGCAGAGGAATGGCAGTGGAATGGTAAATGCCTGTTGCCATGAGCACCGTCTTCGCAAGGACGACCCTTCCCGGTCTAGCAAGGTTCTTGCCGATCCAACCCGGTAGCTTTCCGGCGATCTTGTCGATTAGGGGCTGTAGGTCCACCTTCCGAAGACGGCGGAAATGCAGAGGGAGCCCCAAATATTTTCCAGGGAAGCAGGCAAGCTTCGCGGGGAAGTCATTGAGAATTTCCTGAAGGTCCACGTCAGCGCAGCGCACCGGGAAAATTTCCGTCTTGGTCATGTTGGTGACAAGTCCACTGGCCTTTCCGAAGCAGTCGAGAATGGAAGAGATGGCACAAAGATCCTCCTTACTGGGGTTTACGAAGATTCCAGCATCGTCCGCGTATAAAGAGATTCGGCATCGGTTGGTCCTAGAGCGTATGGGACTCAGAATGCCCAATTGTGTGGCCGAGGCCAGGATGCGTTGTAGGGGGTCGATGGTGAGGATGAACAACATGGGTGATAGCGGGTCTCCCTGTTTGAGTGGCGGAAAGGGGTGCCAGGTTCACCATTTAGCAGCACTCTGGACGTGGCCGAGGAAAGGGAAAGACACACCCAGTCCCTCCAAGCTTGGCCAAACCCCAGCGCTGACATGACGTCGAGAAGGTAAGCCCATCCTACGGAATCAAAGGCCTTGGAGATACCAAGCTTGAGGAATAGGCTCGGGGTCTTGTTAGCATGAAGTTCCCGTATGAGGTTCTGAACATGTAAGAAGTTGTCGTGAATGCTTCTTTTCTTGATGAAGGCGCTTTGGCACTTGGAGACGATATCCGGGAGCATTGGAGCCAGGTGATTGGCCAGAAGCTTGGAGAAAATCTTCGAAAGACTATGGATGAAGCTAATCGGCCTGTAGTCTTCCAGTGAAGTGGCCTCAGCTTTCTTGGGGATGAGGATGATGTTGGCGGAGTTGACAAGGTTGGCGCAGCCCTCCCGAAGATGGGACATGTGCATGATGGCGGCGATAATGTCGTTCTTGATAATGTCCCAACAAGACTTAAAAAAGGCGTCGATGTATCCATCCGGTCCAGGGGCCTTGACGGCGGGTAGGGAGAAGACGGAGAGGTCATGTGGCACGTATCCGATGCTCTCCCAAGCGAGGCTCAGAGGCCTAGGTGCTTTGAAGTGATGCAACAGAACTTTTTCTTTATCTTTGGAAGTGATCGCCAATCCACTATCTGAGGCAAGGGACTGAATGTGGACCTTCCTTCTTCTCCCATTTGCACGCACATGAAATTTTTTTGTGTTCGCGTCACCAAGCCGTATCCAGGTGAGGCGAGAGCGTTGGCGAAGTTTAATCTTTTGGATGGAGAGAAGTCCCAAGTATCATTTCGGTATTGATGGACAGTTGTAAACAGACGCAGCTGATCGATTTTAGCGTCTGATTTACGTCTCCTCGTTGTTTGGTGTTGAAACAAAGACTTGTTACAAGATAAATTTTCTCTTTTTCGCTTAGACTACAAAAAATATCATTTTTTCGTGAAACTTGACGAATGCACATATATTATGGAGATGTACATGTAAATTTTTTGTAATTTTTTTAACACTTGAAAATATGTTTTTATGGTAGAGGGATCATACGCACCCGGGAGCCGAATTGAATTTCTGCAGAAACTCCCCCTTTAGAAATATCTAGCAAAACATAAAGGATATTAAATTTAAATGATCATACATAAAATTATACATATACACTATATTGTTGTAAATGTCACATTTTATCTCTAGATGTATGCAATTTTTCCAAATAAAGTATCAGCTTTAAGAGAATTTGATAGACTAGTCCACCTAATATACCCACAAAACCAAAAACAAAATTAACGCAAATTTAATTACAAAATATGATCTAAATTTCAAAAGTAATGCAAATGTATTTTCATTGGTAAAATTACAACTTATATAAAAGATGACACCATTTTAGCAACTTTTTTTATTTTTAATCATTATAACTCAAGCAATAATTTTGAACAACAACATATCTTAAATAAGTATAAAAGTTTTGTATATAAGGCTATCTTTTGATCCAACTCATGTACGAGCATATTAATGGAATAATCTTTGCTCAAGGGTTTGTATTTGATTTGCATAGACAAAAAAACATGTCATGAATTTGCACACATAAAAAATCAGATCCGCATGAATTGAGAAAGGCCAAATAGGGTATATCATATCGCACACTTTTAAAACCTTAGACAATTATAACAACCATCTGATTCCACTTTGGCTTCAAAAAAGTGCGGCCAGTGTTCGATCTGACTTTACTTTCTCTTATGTCCATGATGCACAACAATAAAAACGATGATCAAAGTAGATTCATAGTCCAATGGAGATCATGAACATATTCTAGCGAAGCCATGATAGAATTCAGAGTTTAATTGTGATGTTAATCCTAGGTAGACGAACATAAGGGTGTAATTAATGTTGAGGTTAAATGCAAATTCTAATCTAATATACCAAAACATGTAAAAAATCACGGGCAAGAGGTAAAAACATACACAGTGTACCAAAGTATAGTTAGCCAAAAAAATGAGATATTTCAACTGAACCCAATTAGTCGGTCTCATATGTCAGACCGATTCATTGTGTGTACCAATTAACTCACCGAATAGTAGGCCATTATTATTTAGGTGATCATCAGATTATAGTGGTTAATTGACCAGTTAAGTGTGAAATATCGGCCGATATATAGAACAACGATAATCGATGATCAATATTCATGAATTTATACGGTGTAAATATGTGTTGATGCTGTTAACTCTGTTTCTGAGTTGTTTGGAGTTTTTCTTAGGGCACTTCAAACAATTTCAGGATGCTTCTGCGGCGCAACAGGAATTTTTTAATTATTGGTCTCACATGTCTAAGTTAACGACGATCGTACATGCACCGGAGGGTGGGCTAGCCGCGGCTCTACGCTTTCGATCCGGCGACCGATCGCTCGCCAGCGATCGGTCGTCTCGCTCGCTCCCACGCGGCCCTATATGTGCCTGATTTTTTGGCCCAAAAGTGGAGTGTTGTTTTTTTAAGAAATCTATAGTGTTCCAGATTGTAACAATTAGATAAAAAATTGTTGTAAACTCACACGACATAATTTGTAAGATTTTTCTAAGTAATATGTTACGAAATGTGTGTTTCTTGATATGTTTTAAACGCATGACTTTTTTGTTGGAATTATTTGTGATTTTTGGTGTAATTGTTTTAGTCATGGATACTTTTTCTCGTAGAGATGTTGTATATGTTTGTTAGTTTTGTAACAATTGCGTATATATGGAGAAAGCATATCAAAGATGTTGTAATGTTTACCTGCACGTTTGCCATAAATAATTTTGTTGTAATCGCCAATATTTTTTGGTAAAATAGTTGGTGATTTTTGTTGTAATTGGATATATATAAAATGTGTTATTTTTAACCAAATTTTCACAGCCACAAACACATGTTTTTTGTTGTTGTAGCTTCTGATATTTTATTGTATATAATTGTTGTCAATTTTTGTTGTAAACCAACTTATAGCAAAATAATTGTTGTTTAACCACTTTTTTATAAGACTATTTGTTTACATTTTTTGTAATTTTTTTTGTTGTAATAGTACATATATTTGTAAGCGGAGTGAGAGATTTTGTTGTAATACTATGTATGAGACTCAGATCAGTCGTCGAGCGGCAGTTTTGTCGTAAATATTGAGAAAGCCAGGCCCAAAGAAACATACCCTTTCGGGTTAGCGGGAGAAGTCTAGTACTGCGGGTTAATCATCCAAAAACTAGGGGGCAAATTGCAAATGTTACAATGTGGCTGATTCCAACCGTTAGATGACGATCCGACGACGCGGAAGACAACAGATTTTAGGGGTCGCCATCAGGCGACCGACGCCCAGCGTTCGCCTTAACGACCTCAATGTACTCAACCAGTCGCCGGGTCCAACAACGACCTCAATGTACTCAACCAGTCGTCGTTGTTCACTGATGTGCTTAGGGGAGAAGCACCCATAGTGAACTTCACGGTGAATGGACACGAGTACCACTATGGTTACTACCTTGCCGACGGCATCTACCCCTCCTGGCCGGTGTTCATGAAAGGTGTTACTCTTCCACAAAATGAAAAGCAGCGAGTGTTCACTTCTGCTCAATCAGCGCATCGCAAAGATGTCGAGTGTGCCTTTGGAGTGTTGAAGGCTAGGTTTAACATTCTAGCAGTTCCGGGACGCTCCTACTCGAGACGTACTCTTGGATTGATCATGCGTGCATGTGTCATTCTGCACAACATGATCATCGACGATGAGCGTGGACAAAATTTGGACAATATCTATGAGACAGTTGCTTCAAATGTCGGCCCTGCAATACACCACCATGCACCACTGATGTCTACGGGTGCTTCTATTCTTGTAGACAGTGTTGGGCCTCCAAGAGCAGAGTTTTGTAGAACAGCAGCAAATTTCCCTTAAGTAGATCACCCAAGGTTTATCGATCTCAGGGAGGAAGAGGTCAAAGATATCCCTCTCATGCAACCCTGCAACCACAAAGCAAGAAGTCTCTTGTGTCCCCAACACACTTAATAGGTGCACTAGTTCGGCGAAGAGATAGTGAAATACAGGTGGTATAAATAAGTAGTAGCAACGGCACCGTAAAAGTGCTTTGCTCGGGACGATAAACAAGCGAGTAGTAACGCAGCAGTAGTAACGCGATAGAAACAAGTAAACAAGCAGCGATAGCGATATTTAGGAACAAGGCCTAGGGATCATACTTTCACTAGTGGACACTCTCAACTTTGATCACATAACGTAATAGATAAATGCATACTCTACACCCTCTTGTTGGATGATGAACACCACTAACCGTGTAGGATTACACGAACCCTCAATGCCGGAGTTAACAAGCTCCACAATATTCAATGTTCATATTTAAATAACCTTAGAGTGTAAGATAGATCAACACAACTAAACCAAGTACTAACGTAGCATGCACACTTGTCACCTTCACGCTACGAAAGGAGGCATAGATCACATCAATACCATCATAGCAATAGTTAACTTCATAATCTACAAGAGATCACAATCATAGCCTACGCCAAGTACTAACACGGATGCACACACTTGTCACCATTACACCGTGCGAGGAGGAATAAAACTACTTTAATAACATCACTAGAGTAGCATGCTGATATATTGTGATACAAAACACATTGCAATCATAAAGAGATATAAATAAGCACTTCACTATGCCATTCATAACAGTGAATAAGTATTCTGTGAAATATAGCCTAAGAGACCCACACGGTGCACACACTGTCACCTTTACACACGTGGGACAAGGAGTCTCCGGAGATCACATAAGTAAAATTCATTTGACTAGCATAACGACATCTAGATTACAAGCATCATCATATGAATCTCAATCATGTAAGGCAGCTCATGAAATTATTGTATTGAAGTACATAGGAGAGAGATGAACCACATAGCTACCGGTACGGCCCCGAGCCTCGATGGAGAACTACTCCCTCCTCATGGGAGACAAGCAGCGTTGATGGAGATGGCGGTGGTGTCGATGGAGAAGCCTTCCGGGGGCACTTCCCCGTCCCGGCGGCGTGCCGGAACAGAGACTCCTGTCCCCCAGATCTTCGCTTCGCGATGGCGGCGGCTCTGGATGGTTTCTCGTACCGTGACTTTTCCGTGTCGAGGTTTTAGGTCGAGGGGGCTTAAATAGGCGAAGAGGCGGCGTCAGAAGGTCAACGGGGCGACGACACCATAGGGCCGCGCGGCCAGGGGGTGGGCCGCGCCGGCCTATCATCTGGGGCCCCTGTGGCCCCCCTCTGGTGGCTCTCGGGTGTTCTGGATGCTTCCGGGGATTCTAAGATGCTGGGCGTTGATTTCGTCCGATTCCGAGAATATTTCCTTACTAGGATTTCGAAACCAAAAACAAGCAGAAACAAGAATCGGCACTTCGACATCTTGTTAATAGGTTAGTTCCAGAAAATGCACAAATATGACATAAAGTGTGCATAAAACATGTAGATATCATCAATAATGTGGCATGGAACATAAGAAATTATCGATACGTCGAAGACATATCAGCATCCCCAAGCTTAGTTTCTGCTCGTCCCGAGCAGGTAAACGATAAACAAAGATAATTTCTAGAGTGACATGCCATCATAACCTTGATCATACTATTTGTAAGCATATGTAGTGAATGCAGTGATTCAAAACAATGTTAATGCAATGAGTAAACAATTGAATCATATAGCAAAGACTTTTCATGAATAATACTTTCAAGACAAGCATCAATAAGTCTTGCATAAGAGTTAACTCATAAAGCAATAATTCATAGTAAAAGTATTGAAGCAACACAAAGGAAGATTAAGTTTCAGTGGTTGCTTTCAACTTGTAACATGTATATCTCATGGATAGTTGTCAATGCAAAGCAATATAACAAGTGCAATATGCAAGTATGTAGGAATCAATGCACAGTTCACACAAGTGTTTGCTTCTTGAGGTGGAGAGAAATAGGTGAACTGACTCAACATAAAAAGTAGAAGAATGGCCCTTCGCAGAGGGAAGCATTGATTGTTATATTTGTGCTAGAGCTTTTATTTTGAAAACATAAAGAGAGCATAAAAATGAAGTTTTGAGAGGTGTATGTTGTTGTCAACGAATGGTAGCGGGTACTCTAACCCCCTTGCCAGACAAACCTTCAAAGAGCGGCTCCCATTTTATTTTATTTTTGGGTGGCACTCCTTCCAACCTTTACTTTCACAAACCATGGCTAACCGAATCCTCGGTGCCCGCCAACAATCTCATACCATGAAGGAGTGCCTTTTTATTTTAGTTTTATTATGACGACACTCCTCCCCACCTTTGCTTTCTCAAGCCATGGCTAACCGAATCCTTCGGGTGCCGTCCAATCAATCACATACCATGGAGGAGTGTCTATTTTTATTAATTAATTTGGGACTCGGGAATCCCATTGCCAGCTCTTTTTGCAAAATTATTGGATAAGCGGATGAAGCCACTAGTCCATTGGTGAAAGTTGCCCAACAAGATTGAAAGATAAACACCACATACTTCCTCATGAGCTATAAAACATTGACACAAATCAGAGGTAATAAATTTTAAATTGTTTAAAGGTAGCACTCAAGCAATTTACTTTGGAATGGCGGAGAAATACCATGTAGTAGGTAGGTATAGTGGACACAAATGGCATAGTGGGTGGCTCAAGGATTTTGGATGCATGAGAAGTATTCCCTCTCGATACAAGGTTTAGGCTAGCAAGGCTATTTGAAACAAACACAAGGATGAACCGGTGCAACAAAACTCACATAAAAGACATATTGTAAACATTATAAGACTCTACACCGTCTTCCTTGTTGTTCAAACTCAATACTAGAAATTATCTAGACTTTAGAGAGACCAAATATGCAAACCAAATTTTAGCATGCTCTATGTATTTCTTCATTAATGGGTGCAAAGTATATGATGCAAGAGCTTAAACATGAGCACAACAATTGCCAAGTATCACATTATCCAAGACATTTTAGCAATTACTACATGTATCATTTTCCAATTCCAACCATATACCAATTTAACGAAGAAGAAACTTCGCCATGAATATTATGAGTAGAGCCTAAGGACATACTTGTCCATATGCTACAGCGGAGCGTGTCTCTCTCCCATACAATGAATGCTAGGGTCCATTTTATTCAAACAAAACAAAAACAAAAACAAACCGACGCTCCAAGAAAGGCACATAAGATGTGATGGAATAAAAATATAGTTTCAGGGGAGGAACCTGATAATGTTGTCGATGAAGAAGGGGATGCCTTGGGCATCCCCAAGCTTAGACGCTTGAGTCTTCTTGATATATGCAGGGGTGAACCACCGGGGCATCCCCAAGCTTAGACTTTTCACTCTTCTTGATCATAGTATATCATCCTCCTCTCTTGACCCTTGAAAACTTCCTTCACACCGAACTCGAAACAAACTCATTAGAAGGTTAGTGCATAATCAAAAACTCACATGTTCAGAGGTGACACAATCATTCTTAACACTTCTGGACATTGCTCAAAGCTACTGAAAGTCAATGGAATCAAAATATCCATCGAGCATAACAAAACAGGCAATGCGAAATAAAAGGCAGAATCTGTCAAAACAGAACAGTTCGTATTGACGAATTTTATTGAGGCACCAGACTTGCTCAAATGAAAATGCTCAAATTGAATGAAAGTTGCGTACATATCTGAGGATCACTCACGTAAATTGGCATAATTTTCTGAGTTACCTACAGAGAATTTGGCCCAGATTCGTGACAGCAAAGAAATCTGTTTCTGCGCAGTAATCCAAATCTAGTATCAACCTTGCTATCAAAGACTTTACTTGGCACAACAAAACACAAAACTATGATAAGGAGAGGTTGCTACAGTAGTAAACAACTTCCAAGACACAAATATAAAACAAGTACTGTAGCAAAATAACACATGGGTTATCTCCCAAGAAGTGCTTTCTTTATAGCCATTAAGATGGGCTCAGCAGTTTTAATGATGCACTCGCAAGAAATAGTATTTGAAGCAAAAGAGAGCATCAAGAGGCAAATTCAAAACAAATTTAAGCCTAACATGCTTCCTATGCATAGGAATCTTGTAAATAAACAAATTCAAGAAGCATAATACAACAAGCATAAAAAGATAAAACAAGTGCAGCTTCAAGATTTTCAGCAAAAAGAGAGGTGTTTTAGTCACATGAAAATTTCTACAACCATATTTTCCTCTCTCATAATAATGTCCAGTAGCATCATGAGCAAATTCAACAATATAACTATCAAATGAAACATTCTTGTCATGAGTCTCATGCATAAATTATTACTCTCCACAAAAGCATAATCAATTTTATTAGTTGTAGTGGGAGCAAATTCAACAAAGTAGCTATCATTATTATTCTCATCATCAAATATAGGAGGCATATTGTAATCATAATCAAATTCATCCTCCATAACAGGCGGCACCAAAAGGCTACTATCATTATAATCATCATAAATAGGAGGCAAAGTATCATCAAAGTAAATTTCCTCCTCAATGCTTGGGGGACTAAAAAGATCATGCTCATCAAAGCCAGCTTCCCCAAGCTTAGAATTTTCCATATCATTAGCAACAATGGTGTTCAAAGTGTTCATACTAATATGTTCCATGGGTTTTTTAATTTTCGGATCAAACCATCCATTTCTTAAATCAGGAAATAGAATAAGAAACTCATTGTTGTCCATTACGCCTTACTAGTGTAAACAAGAAACAAAAAGATGCAATTGCAGGATCTAAAGGAAATAGCTTCGAGCACAAACACAATGGCGCCAGAAAAGTACTGTTACCTGGAACCGGAGTATGAGTGCCTTTTACCTTTCCTCCCCGGCAACGGCGCCAGGAAAATAGCTTGATATCTACGGGTGCTTCTATTCTTGTAGACAGTGTTGGGCCTCCAAGAGCGAGAGGTTTGTAGAACAGCAGCAAGTTTCCCTTAAGTGGATCACCCAAGGTTTATCGATCTCGGGGAGGAAGAGGTCAAAGATATCCCTCTCATGCAACCCTGCAACCACAAAGCAAGAAGTCTCTTGTGTCCCCAACACACCTAATAGGTGCACTAGTTCGGCGAAGAGATAGTGAAATACGAGGTGGTATAAATAAGTAGTAGCAACGGCACCGTAAAAGTGCTTTGCTCGGGACAAGTAAACAAGCGTAGTAACGCAGTAGAAACAAGGTAAACAAGCGAGCGATAGCAGTATTTAGGAACAAGGCCTAGGGATCATACTTTCACTAGTGGACACTCTCAACTTTGATCACATAACAGAATAGATAAATGCATACTCTACACCCTCTTGTTGGATGATGAACACCACTAATTGTGTAGGATTACACGAACCCTCAATGCCGGAGTTAACAAGCTCCACAATATTCAATGTTCATATTTAAATAACCTTAGAGTGTAAGATAGATCAACACAACTAAACCAAGTACTAACGTAGCATGCACACTGTCACCTTCACGCTACGAAAGGAGGCATAGATCACATCAATACCATCATAGAAATAGTTAACTTCATAATCTACAAGACATCACAATCATAGCCTACGCCAAGTACTAACACGGATGCACACACTGTCACCATTACACCGTGCAGGAGGAATAAAACTACTTTAATAACATCACTAGAGTAGCATGCAGATATATTGTGATACAAAACACATTGCAATCATAAAGAGATATAAATAAGCACTTCACTATGCCATTCATAACGAGTGAATAAGTATTCGTGAAATATAGCCTAAGAGACCCACACGGTGCACACTACTGTCACCTTTACACACGTGGGACAAGGAGTCTCCGGAGATCACATAAGTAAAATTTACTTGACTAGCATAACGACATCTAGATTACAAGCATCATCATATGAATCTCAATCATGTAAGGCAGCTCATGAAATTATTGTATTGAAGTACATAGGAGAGAGATGAACCACATAGCTACTGGTACAGCCCCGAGCCTCGATGGAGAACTACTCCCTCCTCATGGGAGACGAGCAGCGTTGATGGAGATGGCGGTGGTGTCGATGGAGAAGCCTTCCGGGGCACTTCCCCGTCCCGGCGGCGTGCGGAACGGAGACTCCTGTCCCCCAGATCTTGGCTTCGCGATGGCGGCGGCTCTGGATGGTTTCTCGTACCGTGGCTTTTCCGTGTCGAGGTTTTAGGTCGAGGGGGCTTAAATAGGCGAAGAGGCGGCGTCAGAAGGTCAACGGGGCGACGACACCATAGGGCCGCGCGGCCAGGGGGTGGGCCGCGCCGGCCTATCATCTGGGGCCCCTGTGGCCCCCCTCTGGCGGCTCTCGGGTGTTCTGGATGCTTCCGGCGATTCTAAGATGCTGGGCGTTGATTTCGTCCGATTCGAGAATATTTCCTTACTAGGATTTCGAAACCAAAACAGCGTAAAACGACAAGCGGCACTTCGGCATCTTGTTAATAGGTTAGTTCCAGAAAATGCACAAATATAACATAAAGTGTGCATAAAACATGTAGATATCATCAATAATGTGGCATGGAACATAAGAAATTATCGATACGTCGGAGACGTATCAACCACCAAGCCTAGCAGCCAGGATTCAGATGGACACCGAAATGAGGGAGTCACCGATGTATACACAGCTCCAGCATGATTTGATGGAGCATGTGTGGGCTAATTCCTAGATTATGTAATTTTTTCAGATTTTTATGTAATCTTTTCAGATTTTTATGTAATTTTTTTATGATGTAATCGGTAACAATTTTAGTTCAATAAAATAATTTCCTTGCATTATTTATATTGTTGTAATGTGAAAAAGAAATGCTGATGTTGAAGAGAGAGAAAAGTTGACGTGGAGGAGAGAGAACTAAAGCTGGCACTATAGCCTTTGCATTGGCACCGTGGAGTGAGAGTGGGGTGAGAGTGGGGTGAGAGTGAGGAAAAAAGCTAACGTGGCGGGTGAGAGTGAGGCTATGCATTGGCACCAGCCTAACGGTCCTCATGGATCAACAACTGTAATGTTTACCTGCACGTTTGCCATAAATAATTTTGTTGCACGTTTACCTGCACGTTTGCCATAAATAATTTTGTTGTAATCGCCAATATTTTTTGGTAAAATAGTTGGTGATTTTTGTTGTAATTGGATATATATAAAATGTGTTATTTTTAACCAAATTTTCACAGCCACGAACACATATTTTTTGTTGTTGTAGCTTTTGATTTTTTATTGTATATAATTGTTGTCAATTTTTGTTGTAAACCAACTTATAGCAAAACAATTATTGTTTAACCACTTTTTATAAGACTATTTGTTTAAATTTTTTGTAATTTTTTTGTTGTAATAGTACATATATTTATAAGCGGAGTGAGAGATTTTGTTGTAATACTATGTATGAGACTCAGATCAGTCGTCGAGTGACAGTTTTGTCGTAAATATTGAGAAAGCCAGGCCCAAAGAAACATACCCTTTCGGGTTAACTGGAGAAGTCTAGTACTGCGGGTTAATTATCCAAAAACTGGGGGGCAAAATGCAAATGTTACAATGTGGCTGATTCCAACCGTTAGATGACGATCCGACGACGCGGAAGACAACCAATTTTAGGGGTCGCCATCAGGCGACCGACGCCCAACGTTCGCCTTAACGCTAACGGTCCTCATGGATCAACAACTTTGTTGATTTTTGCGGTGTCAGGACATTTTACACTTAGGGCCTTGTAACAATATGAAACTACAAATAAGCCTTTACAATTTTCACAAAGAACCATACTTTAAAACTTTGAAATATCGATCACATCTAGCTTCTTCTCCACCATGGTAGAGCTCGACGCATCTAACCTCATTGCCGCCAGGAACAAAACAACTTGGGGGCATATAGGCATGAGCCGATCTTGCCGTAGCCAGAGGTCCTCCGAAGCGGCATGACAACATGACAACCCTAGACGCATACTACTACTATCAATAGGAGGCTGGCTCCATCCTCGTGTCCCCTTCGGTCGGCAAGGCTACCGGAGAAGAGGGGCATGAGGCGAGGTCAAAGGAGGGACCTCTCTCTTCACCCCTTTTAGGGAATATAAAACCTATCGAGCACCACGCCACGGCTCGCAGGTCGACGACATCGCTAGATCCACACAATCTATTACTCCGCCCGTTCCAAAATATGTTTCGTATAATTTTTAGCGAAAGCAAACCTTAAATTTGACTAAGTATATAGCAAAAAATATTGATATCCACGATACCATATGTATATACATACGTACACTAAATCCTATGAAGGCGTACACACAAACCCTACCCCATAAGCACCTCTAAAAGATTGAGTCAAGAAACTGATTCAATAGGTATGGAGATCGACGAAGTTATCACCGGTGCTTTGCTGACGGGATCACCGCCTCTCACTAAAAAAATCGTCTTTTTATGAGGCACCAAAGTGTCGAACCTCAAGTTTCGACTCTACTAGGTTGAGGGTGGTATTTCCCTCCTAACCATCCAGCTACATGTTGATTTTCGATAATTATAACAATCTTGACTTGGTATTATAGAAGTTGCTATTTTTTTCATATACTTGATCAAACTTAATAAAATTTCAATTCGAGCAAAAACTATGTGCAACATAATTTGGGACGGAGCAAGACGCACTTTTCGATCAGCTTGTTCAGCGAGTATCTTCTTCTAGATAGTAGCTCCCCTGTTTCCATGGCGAAAGCGTAGCTCGAATTGAATAGTGCCATTGCCAAATTGCGCACGCGAATCACACGGATAGCATTGTCGACGCTACCGGTACCGGTTTCTCCGACCCAGTCAATCGACAGCTCTCACCACCACGACAATAAATTACCCAAGATATACGCAGGGAGATCTGCAGCGGAAATCTATCTCGAGCCGTGAACGCTACCCCATGAAGTCATGAACTACACACTCCACACAAATAGTACCATCACGCCATGTGAAATCGAAAACAATTACCGCCTGCCGATGTGAACGTGTGGCGCAGAAACCTAATTAATCGCGGTCTGAAAACGGACGACGATGATGGCAGAAAATTCAAACGATGACGTGGCGGGGGCAGGCCGGCCGGCAGGCAGGAGAGGGAAGCGGATGTGCCCCAGAAGATCCCTTGTTTGGTCACTCGCCCCCAGAGACAGACAGAGCTGACTTTTGCTTCTCACTCTTCCTCTCCCAGCCTCATGTTCTTCCTCTCCTCCTTCCTGTAGCTTCCGCCCTCCCCCAATCCCCGCCCCCAATTCGCCCCCTCCCGCCCAAAAATCCAGTCTTGCTTTGCTTTGGGGCGAGCTACCGTCCTCCACAAGCAGAGATCTTCTCCTATCGGGGAGGGATCCCCGTCCGGTGCGGCGGCCGCTCTGTCCCCCGCGTGCGTTTCTTGCTTGCTTCTTCCGGTGAGGGAGGGAGGGTGCGGAGTCAGGCACCCTGATGAGCTGCTTCTCCTGCTTCGGGCCGGGCCTTGAGGCGGGGGACGGGAAGAAGCCGGTGCCCGCCGACGCCACCAAGGACCAGCAGCGCAAGGACGGCTCCGCGACCAGGGGCGGCGGATCAGGTGCGGATCTTGGAATTTTTTTAAATCTCCAGCTTTAGCTTCTGCCCATGATAATTAGCCGCTGTTAGTTCGCCTTGTCTCTATGCGTTAGCCGAGAGCGTCTCAGAAGCTGTATTGGTCTCTGTAGTATTTACTACTTCCTGGGAATACTGGAACTAGGAGAACATGTAGCAAGCCTAGCTATGCATATGGTATGACCCTCAATAGATGCGTACCAAGCGATGGGTATGCTGTTAGCAGCCCTTAAACTCCAGACACACAATAGGAGACTAGAAGATACACACATAATGCAGCTCTCATTTTAATCATGTATACGGGATATTTTTGAGCCGGTGTAGTTTTCCAGCTAGGCAGGCAGCTGCTCCTGTTGGTGACACACAAGAAATTGTCTGCGGTGCCTTCCTGGTCTAGCATCACGAAATGCATGATGGATTATAGTGGCCTATTATGGTGGAGTAGTAAAGATTGACAGAGGATCTTTTTATTTTCATGAGACTGAGTGATGGGTATGCTGTTACCAGCCCGTGAACTCCAGACACACAATAGGAGAGGATATATACACATGATGCAGCTCCAATTTCAATTAATCGTTTTTTACATATAGGTGAAATGTTTGCGCTAGTGTATATGTCCAGCTAGGAAACTGCTCGTCTTAGTGGCACGCACGCAAATTGGCTGCAGTGCCTTGCTTGGGGGGTTTAACAGCATAAAACATGCGATGGATTATAGATTGTAGAAAACATCGATACAAGATCCTTTATTTTCACGAGGCTCAGGGATTGTAGGAAATACCTATCCACTGTTTACACCATCGTGATGATGCTTCTAGTATTATGACTTCATGAATCTGACTGGTGAACTTTACTCGACCGGCTGTATTAAGCAAGCACCTGTCTTGCACCATCTGAATGGTTCTGAGCCTTCAAGTTTGCTTTAACTGTTCACCTAGGAGAGGAATATGATTTATTCTTTTAGGTCTAGTGGTTACAAAGTGTTGCCTAGCGGAGAAATGTGGCGTTTTATTAGATGAATCATTTAAAATAAGTTTTTTTCCTTTCAAGTTGAAGTCCTTCCTGAGTAGAAAATCATCCTTCATGCCGTACCACTCAACTTCATGTTTGTACTGGCAGAATGTTAGTCCTTTATGTGTAGCACAAATTTTTCTGTTTAATTCTTTAAACTGATTGTACTATAACTACTGAGTGCTAACTCCGGATCATTGTCTCCTCAGATAAACTGAGACCACAGGGTGGATTGGACTCTAAGAAGGACCATCTGACCATCCCTAGGGATGGGAACAGCCAGAACATTGCAGCTCATATTTTCACTTTCCGTGAGCTTGCTGCTGCCACTAAAAACTTCAAGCAAGATAGCCTTTTGGGTGAGGGAGGTTTCGGCCGTGTATATAAAGGTCGCCTGGATAATGGGCAGGTTAGTCTTTCCATACCTGGGCTGTGGATACATTGAGATTTTACTATATCTTCAGGCTTTGAGCGGTTTAGCTGCTGAAATATCCACTTATCAAGTAAAATGTTGGTACAGTTGCTATGTTTTCTCCTTTATGGCCATTGTGACACTAACCAATAACTCTACTTCTCAGGCTGTTGCTGTGAAGCAACTTGACCGCAATGGTCTCCAAGGAAATAGAGAATTTCTCGTTGAGGTCCTCATGCTCAGTCTCTTGCATCACACTAACCTTGTCAATCTAATTGGTTACTGTGCTGATGGTGACCAACGCCTTCTTGTCTATGAGTTCATGCCACTGGGTTCACTAGAAGATCATTTGCATGGTTTGTTTATCCTCTCTTTGCCATCTAATCTTTAAAATTACATGCGTGAGTATAGCAACTTGTACAAAGTTTTTATGTGTGAACAATACAAAGTATTTTATTACATGTTGCACTCATCATGAGTCAGTACTGTTGCACTTGCATCCTTTACTGTTTAATGGCATCTGTACTTGATGGCTAAAGTAATATCTTTTAATTTAAATAGATGTGCCACCTGAAAAGGAAGCTCTTGATTGGAACACACGGATGAAGATAGCTGCAGGTGCAGCTAAGGGCTTGGAACATCTACATGACAAGGCCAGCCCTCCTGTTATTTACCGGGATTTCAAGTCGTCAAACATTCTTCTTGGTGAAGGATTTCACCCTAAGCTGTCTGACTTCGGCCTAGCAAAGCTCGGTCCGGTTGGTGATAAGACTCATGTTTCAACGCGGGTGATGGGAACGTACGGCTACTGTGCCCCAGAATATGCAATGACTGGCCAGCTCACAGTGAAATCAGACGTCTACAGCTTTGGTGTTGTTTTCCTTGAACTGATTACAGGGCGCAAAGCAATTGACAATACCAAACCCCAGGGGGAGCAGAACCTAGTGGCATGGGTATGTTTTGGTACTACTATGCTTATCTCAGTTGACATGCTATACTTGATAATTTTGTGCTGGGGTTTGCACGCAGCTCCTTGTTTTACTGTTGTATTCTTAGTGAGATACTATCCTGCTAATTGAGCTAAGCCATTGCACTTTTGATTAAAAATGCTCTTTTCTTTCTACTTGTCCTAAAATGACTTCCAGGACCAGTTACATTTCGTTGCATTTTGACTGGGTAATTAAAATGACTTCCGGGACCAGTTACATTCCACGTTTGTTGCAGTCTTTAACTCTCACCAGAAATAGAACTTTGTTGCATTTCGACTGGGTAATTAATACAGCTTGTCCGATCTGCAGGCTCGTCCACTCTTCAAGGATCGCAGGAAATTTCCTAAAATGGCTGACCCAATGCTTCAAGGCCGGTTCCCTATGAGAGGTCTGTATCAGGCTTTAGCTGTTGCTGCCATGTGTTTGCAAGAACAAGCGACGACTCGCCCTCATATAGGAGATGTTGTGACTGCCCTCTCATATCTAGCTTCTCAGACATATGATCCAAATACCCCAAATCGAAGCAATTCATCGACCCCTAGGGCCAGAAATATGGGTGGGCGGAACGGTGATCAACGCAGCACACGCTCACCAAATCATCATTCTCCAGACTTGAGGAAGGAGGCTGCCAGGGCATCAAAGTATGGAGGGGAGGTTAGCCGGACTAGTTCTACTGGTGGTTCTGGTCGGAGATCAGGATTGGATGAGATGGACATGGCAGGATCGCCACTAGGTAGTCCAGCTCAAACAGGAAGAAAAAGAGAAAACCGAAGGAGTGCTGACAGGCAGCGTGCTATTGCAGATGCCAAAATGTGGGGGGAGAATTCCAGAGAACGGAAGCCACCCAATGGTCATGGTAGCTTTGATAGTACAAATGAGTAAGTGGACAGCTCTGTTAAGTCGTTGCTCTGGCTGAGGGACGAGTTCTCTCATCAGCACCAAACGGGCCAGAATTAGGAACATGGTGTTTGTTCCAGCTCGGCCCCGTTGTCTGTGAATAAAGGCTTTTTTTCTTGCGCCTCTCTGGCTATCAGCATTGCCTCATGGGTTGCTTTATCTGTTTGTCGTTGCCACTGACATGCCTTCTGCTGGCTGCGTCCATTCCTTTGAGAATGTGATTGTTTCATGTACTCATGTCCTTGTAGAGCTCAGGAGCCTACAAGATGCAGCTAGAAATGCGGAAAAGGAGAAGGGGAAGGTTGAATCTCAAAGTTGTGGCCACACAATTAGGATGAATGTGTTCACCTGCACCTCTGTTATGGAACCAATTGTACAACTGTGTCAGGCAGGTTTGGCCACCCGGAGTCAGTGAAATTTCTTCTGATGAGATTTCAGGTTTGGGGATAGGATAGTGTTACCTGTATTTCGTACAGCTACTGTTTTTCTTTTGTTGTCTTGAGTTACCTGATCACTCATTTATTTGTATTAGCTTGAATGTACTTCTACCTGTATCTTAGCGTGAACATGGTTTAGCATATGGAGCAAAGTATTATTCAGAGCCTATTGTTTTCTCCCATGTGGTGTACATGTATATGTTGCTATCTTCGCCAGTTATGCACCTTGCATGTTAGCGCCAAACGTTTCTGAACTGATCACATTCATCTTGGGAACCATAAATTACAAGTATTGTGTTGGAAATTCGGTCAAAAGTGGCAGGCAAACAAAGATGAACAGAGGGAGTGCATATTTTAAACTGAAAAAAATGCTTTGTCTAACAAAACAACATTTACAGCAAGCATCTTCCAGTAAACGTGTTTTGAACTGAAAAAAATGCTTTGTATAACCAAACAACATTTACAGCAAGCATCTTCCAGTAAACGTGTCATCCCCCTTTCTGAAAGCAGAAACAACGAAACAGAGGGAGCTTGGTGCTACTCCTATGGTACATGAGATCTTTACATGGATTCACTGGGCGCTATGTAAATCTGGCTGCTTCGACAAAACGATGTTACCGTAAAGGTCCATCTTGTGCTGCAGCTCGGTGTATTCCATGACGATCCTACAGCTGCTCCATGCCTCGGCGTGCATGCTGACGCCCAGGTAGGTTATGTGGTCTAGTATGCTGTTGCCGCTCACGGACCTGAAGAAGACAGAACCAAATGTTAACCAGGAGGCATCAGGCAATGCTTAACAAGTGGTGATGAAGGTAGGGAGGGAGGGAGGGACCTGCAGCACGCCGGGTCTTCGCCGGAGTCATCGCAGATCTGCTCGACCGTGTATATCAGGCTTCCGAGCCCGACATCATGGACCCATACCTGAACAATATCACACGACAGGAACAGTGGGTCATTAGGCCATAGAAACATGTAGAGATATGATTACAGGAAACAGTTCGATTCTACATGGCTCTTAGGTTCCATTTGGGGACTAAATGCACTTTTGTTGTCGCTGCAGACTATGGAAGGCTTTGCAGAGTAGCTATGAGAGCAATTGGGCACAGCAAGTGTGCTACAGTTGAGCATACCTCTGTGGGGAAGTGATGGTAGGTCTTCTGCGGGAAGAGCGTGAAGTACGGTGGCAGGTGAGGGACGATATCATGCGCATTAGTAACTCGGATCGCATGAGGCAGGTACACCTTGAAATAGGAAGCAAAGGCCTCATTGCCGATACGAGGTTGCCCAAATGTCATTAGTTTCACACCATCTAGCCCATAGTTCACCTGAAATAGAACATACGTTTCTGTTTAGATGGGGAATTTAAATGAGAAGGAAATAGATATGTGGCAAATAGCTGATTGCTCGGACATGTAGAAGTTTGTATAGACTAAGAGCAATACTCAGAATGTAAAATGTCCATATAACTAGTATAATGTGAAAAATTATCACGTCGATTTGTGGAACACAATTTTCTATGCAACTTAAACAAATACTCAAATTTAATAGGTTTCAGATCAACAAGGTTTATTACTCACAACAAGATCAAGTGCACAAAATGAAGCGATAGCTGCACCCATTGAGTGCCCTGTAATCATGATCGGAACATCTCCATACAGTTTCCGGGTCTTTGAAATGCCACCGACAACTCCATCACGTAATGTTGTGTTATGATAAGCAGAGTAAAATCCTCGGTGTACCTATATCCAAGGGAGCACAACTGT
This sequence comes from Lolium rigidum, assembly GCF_022539505.1. Taxonomy (NCBI): domain Eukaryota; kingdom Viridiplantae; phylum Streptophyta; class Magnoliopsida; order Poales; family Poaceae; genus Lolium; species Lolium rigidum. The sequence continues at coordinate 37,117,210 of NC_061513.1, read as the reverse complement.
GAATATCAGTTTAATACAACGAAATTCAACTATATGCCTTAGCTATGCTCACCCTTGCTTCAGGCATGCCAGGGTAATCAAGATCAAGTTGTTTCCATAGCAAGTCCTCTATCCAGTTCTGGATGCTGATAAATTGGAGGGTCAGTACAGTTAGGGGTTTGGAGAGTTCCATTGCACGAGCATTACACTATACATAGATATGCTCAAGATTTATATAAATGATAAGTACGTAAGGATGAGTGAAATCGAAATACATAAGGCCTGCCTCTAATAAGAGATAAAACATTCTGAATGAGAACTTAATTGTTTCTGTTAATGACCAATCAAAACAAGGTATATGTTAGCTACCTGTTCTCTTGAGTTCCTCTGAACACAACAACGACAGCATTAATATCACTGGCAAAACCAACATATGCCTGTTTGTTAATCAAAATATGGCCAACTTAGAAGATGCTAAACATACAGAGATAAACAGACTATGAGCACAAGTAGGAAAGGACCTCTAAGCAGTTCTCCACATCTACGATGATGTCCATCATCTCGAACCCCTGGGTCATCCAACAAGTTTCATCATCCATAACAGTCATGTATGAAGCTGGACAAACATTTTTATGTTACAGCAAACAGAAAGCACATGAGTGGTGTGAAGCGTTACCTTGATCAGGTCACCGCATCTATCACATGTCCAGGTAAACAATTGTGTCAAATCAGCAGTGTAGATCTGCAAGACATCACCGAATTCTAAATTTGCATAAACGGATAGTAGTAACTTAAGTAATACTGCACACGTGTATAAGACTTTCCAAGATACCAGAACGAATCTGACAAGCTAATTCATCTTAAGTGATGAGCAAATATTCAGAACAATTAAGATAAAGAAAAGGTGAATGAACTTACAGCAGAAGCATATTCCACCAGTATCTTGGCAAGAGTTGAGTTGTATATGGTATCGGACGACTGATGTTTAACCATAGGTGCTGAACCATACAAAAGAGCATCAATATCAAGAGCAACATGGACTTTAGACATAAAGCTCGAAAGAGCCCAGCTTTAAATTAATAAAACCCTCAACCGGCTAGGATACAAGCCTAGCTCACTTGGTTAGGGAAGTGGATGTACAACAAGTCCTCACGGACGCAGATTTGGGTTCTTATTATTTAAAAAGAAACTGCTGTAAGCTTGAACAAGTTTAAAAGAAAATGCAAAGCGCTAAGGAACTACAATGGATAGTGCTGGATAAATGGAGAAAACACAGAACCAAGAGAAGCAAAAGAATCATGTAACAATACTGTCTCAGTCTCAGATTCAAATTTACGTACTGCCTTTGTAATAACCTTTTTGTTTTCGTGAGAAGTAATCTGAAGTTTATGGTATCTTGTAAAAGTTAAATTAAATCTTCTAGTCGGAACAAGCAAAGAAGTTAAAAGAAGAAGCTATTATCAATGTGACAAAAGTATACCAACTAGACACATTGCCACTTTCGAGCCCGGCATTTCAAATCTGAATGTACTAGTGATATGTTTTTTTTTTCTTTGCTTATATAGCCATTCTGAGATTCATACCTCCAATTACGATTTGTTTTGCTGGAATAAACTTGTATCTGTATTTCCATACTGAGACATGGCAAGCATTACTTTTACATATATTACAGTCAAGCACAGCAAACAGTTCTAACAAGACAACATCTTGCAGCGAAGGGACAAGAGGAAGGCTGGTCATTTACCATGTCAAAAAATAAATAAAGAGGAGGGCAAGTCATTTACCTCTCCCGGAGCAAACCACAAGCAAGCACGCCAGAAGCACCGCCTTGAGCAGCCCACGGCGCTCCATACCCTGAAATTTGAACCCATCTCCAAAATCAAAAGAAAGAAACTCGAGAGGAGCTAATCCCACCCACGATTGGGCACAACACCCGCGGAATCGCCTTACCGGAGGCCCGAATCGGCAGAGAATCCACACCGAAACTCCGCGCCCGCGCGATCGATGAACCAGTGAGCCTGGGGATTGGAGTGCGCGGCGACAGGCGAATCCGAACTCGCGCCGATTTTTATTGAAGTAGTGATTGAAAACAAAGTAGTGATTCGAGCTGTGGAAGCTACTAGCTAGTAGTATAGTCGAGAAAGGAAGGGGAGATAAATTAGGGATCTTTTTTATAAATTAAATTACGGGGAGCGAAGCGAGATCACACACGCAGGAGGCGGCGATTAGTTTAGCGCGGTGTATTTATAGGTGAGCTGGTGGTGGCGTGAAAAGACGGATTGCCACCAAGGCTTATCTGGGATTCATTCCGGTCAACATCGCGGGGCTCGGGTTCAGATCAGGGAGGATGAAGGTCGCTGACCGACCGGTGGGACCGCAAATAAATTGAATTATCTGATATTTACAATTTCGGTATTTTACCAGGAAACCCAGAGTAGAATGTAGATTCGCAAGAATTACACACAGAAACGTAAATACTGGAATTGTCGAGCTTCAAATTTGATAAAGTCAACATTTGTTCACGTTGCAAGTTTTTTTTAGAGCAACCACGTCTGTACCAACATCCTCGCTCTAGAGCATCCACCTCACCACGGTTCACAGGCCCTACCGACACGGCGAGAAATAGATCCCTAACAACGAGAAAACCAAGTTACCAATCTAAAGGATCGACAACACCACACTGTCATAAACTCCGATACCGCCGTGAAGGTCACCACCGGTGTGGGAGTAAGGTTTAGGCATATATATTCGTCACGGTGTCGCTCCTACCACCCAAACGACGCAACACACCACACTAGACAAACCCTAAACCTAACTATAGAACGCGACAAGACCCCCTCTCTCTTGCCGCCGGAGCAGTAAGTGGAGGGAGAAGGGACCAACGCTCTGGCCAGTGGAGATTGGAGGGCGGTGGTCGTCGCCGCATGTCTCCCGAGACACTGGAATGTTGGCTCACCTGAAGTTGACCCTCTAGGTTGTCCAAGCCGTAGATTCATCATTGTCTTGTCCTTTCTAGGATATCTTATGGCAATTTTATTGGCTCTCTACCGCTGCCAATTTGTGACGTCTAGCAAAAAAATTATATATCCGCATGCTCCCAGTTCACCGAATATGCTCTTTCATTTTACCTCCCTCTCAGGAAAAATAACCTAACTATATCAAGCGAGGACGCCAAATTTAGCACTGCGTCGTGACTGGATCTGTGCCCTTTTCAAAATTGTCAGCTTGATGGTAAATTTAGAATTTTTTAAAGAGTGAATTCCACTTTTTACCCTCTAGTTATGCATTTGTGACATTAATTACCCCGCTGAGTGAACATTCGTGTAGATTACCCATTTTAAAAGCTTTGGACCCTTGTTTTCTGATGTGTGTTCATTGGGCAAGATGTTAGGTGATGACAATGGTGCAAAAATATCAAGACAATAGTGAGGAATGGACCATATGGATTAAAGAAGTTTGGACACAATTGCCCATGATGCCCTCCGATATTTACATATTTTGTCGCCCACGTCGACATATCATGCCTATCCTCTTTAACAATAACAAGCAAAATGCTAAATTTGGGCTAATCCGTGTTTAAAGCCTCCTAATTGTGATATTTTGGTAGAAGTTCCACTAAATGGGCTAATATGTGTCACAAATGCACAACTATAGAGTAAAAAATGGAATTCACTTTTTTTTAAAGAAAGTAAGAAAGGAAAACATGGCAGAGATGTCAAACCCTAGATTCATCGCCCTACTGTCGTGAAAGAATCCACGATTGTTGGCAAGTACTTGGCTCAGTCACTCACAAGCACTACCCTTCTACGATGACTATATCAACAAATCTCCGCGTGTCCCCATCACCAAATCTACTCTCTTTTAGCCTTTCTCGCAAGGAGGAAAAAAGAATCCAAGATTGTTGGCAGGTACTTCACTAGTAGAAAACAGGTCTTTCGTCAGGCCCCTTTAGTTCCGGCCATAGTCTGGGCCGGGACTAAATGCCTGGCCACGTCGCCTGAATCCACCCACGCGTACGGCACCCTTTGGTCCTGGTTCGTTAGGAACCTTTAGTTCCAGTTGGTAATACCAACCGGGACTAAAGGGGTGGCGGCAGGCTGCCTCCGAGGCAAAAGCCTTTAGTCCCGGTTGGTATTACGAACCGGGACTAAAAGCTTTCTAGGTTTTTTGGCTCCCACGCACCTCCACCCCCCCCCCCACGTGGATCGCCTTTTTTAGCTTTCTAAAATACAAAAGATACCCGATTAGCCAATTTTTAGATTCTCAAAATTCCAAATAGAAATATGAAAGCAGGAACATTTTAGTATTTGCTAGAAATTCAGGATTTTATATTTTTAAAATTTTAAATTAATAATTGAATCATGCATAAAGATTACTGTTACTTAACCATAAAGGAGGTTAGGCAATTCTTAGATTTTCAAATTTTCATGTTTTTGGTTTGGCAAAAAAATTATTTAAAAAATTAAAATAATAAAATAATACAAATTAAAAAAATTAGCTCCATATTCACTAATATTTATTTATTTATTCAAAATTATTATTACATCATTACTTTATATTTATTAAAAGAATTATTTGGAATTTAAACAATAAAGAAGTGTGATATCGACCAACATGTTAATATGATTGATATGATACTAGTATCAATAACATGCACGTGAAGCACTTGGAGGCGGGACAGGAAGGAACTCGAAAGTTAAGCGTGCTAGTGCTGGAGTAGTTGGAGGATGGGTGACTGAGCCGGAAGTTTAACCACAAGTAAGTAATTTGACTAGAAATTAAGTATAGTTAGAGACTAAACTTGTCAAATAACTGAAATAATAGAAATTCTAAAAAATAGAAAAAAGAGGGAGTGAAAAATAATTAGAAACAAAAATGGATAAATATTTTTTGACGAAATAGCCTTTAGTCCCGGTTGGTGTTACAAACTGGGACTAAAGATCCTTCGCCCCGGCGCGCGCACGTGGAGGACCTTTTGTCCCAGCTGGTAATCGGGCCGGGACTAAAGGTTTAGCATTTAGTCCTTACGGGCCGGGACTGAAGGGCCTGTCTCCAGTAGTGCTTGCCTTAGGGTGTGTTCGGTTTGAGAATCAAGTGGAATGTAATGTCATCATTCCATTTCGGAAGAATGGGTTGGTTCCATTCTTGTGTTCAATTTGAGCTAGAATATGGAATTGGTTGGTTTTGTTCTAGTGTTCGGTTGGAGAGTGGAATGTAACATATTCTGGGAATAGAAGATATGAGCATGCGTGGGGTGCGTTTAGCAGAATAAAGTTATGAGAGAATAGAGGAGTTGAGTGAGTGTGGGTGGCTTTAGCATAGAGGAATGGGGAGATTCCACCGATTTTGAGGAATGGGTGCGTTCTGGATCTGGAGAGAATATTCTCTTTTGAGGAACCACCTCGTTCCATTCCATTTTCCAACTAAACACCGGAATGAGATCTAGGTACGGAACCATCCCATTACATTTCACTTGGTGACACCAACCGAACACACCCTTAGTAGCTCACAAACACTACCACCGTTTCAAAATATAAGCCATTTCAGAAAGCTAAATTAGTTTTTTAAATAATTATATTTCGGAACGGAGGTAATACCATTTTAGGATGACTATAGCAACGAATCTCCGCATGTTCCCATCACCAAATCGAACTACTCTCTTTTAGCCTTCCTCGCAAGGAGAAAAAAAGAGAGAGGATTCTGCCTTTTGTGGGAGCGACATGGCAGCTGGAACTTAGTTACCCGAGTGTCAATCAGTTTGTTGAGTTGGTTATGCATGCCATTACCGCGCGGTTGAAGCAATCTCTAGCCAATACAAAGAAAGTTGATGCATGCATGTCATGGCGAAAGAGAAGAGTTGTTATGCATGGATCATCCGATGGACGCAAGTAACTTCCTCATGCGGCAACGATCCCTTTCTGCAATGGAGCTGAATTTGACGCCAGAGTTAGCATTCTCGATGGACGTCCCAGCTCATTCTAACCCTAGAGGTCCTACGTCAACTTAGCGTGTGGGCTCGCGTTCAAACGTAGGGATATCGTGTCTCTTGTTCATTCTCACGAGACTCAGCAAGCGTGTCGCCGCAAGGGAAAGTGAGAAGAGAATTCAGGCGTGCTGGACTGAGATACAGGAACGGAGTCAATTGAGTTGGATTGCGTCGCCACATGCGCGCGCGCGTCGGCAGTCGATGATGGAACGGGAAGGATGAGAGGTTGGCATCGTCAGGGTGAGACTGACCAGAGCACGGAATCACATATGCAACGAACGCCGTGTCACCGTCGATCGCGTACTCGGATCGCCGCCTTGACATCTCAACGGACCAGGCTCGGTTTATTTCATGAGGGTGCTCCGGTCGCATGACTAGGGCCGCTTTTGAATTTCAAGAATTTTTCAAGATGGTACGTAAGAAGTTTGTCTATACCTAAGCCGTTTGATTCCTTGGATTAGTCCGGATGGATTTTTGGTCTACTACAGGATGAGGCAGGTTTTTTTTTTTTTTTGCACCCGGAAGCATATGCTCCTGATTTAAAAAATGACTTTTAAACATAGTTAAAAAAATTTAAAAATTCTGAACAAAAAATGATTTGCATGGTTTTTTTTTTTTTGGCGTGGTACCCTCCTTCAATTCGATGCCCAATCCTAACTTTGGTCCATCTTCGATTGTGGGCAGGACCCTGCAAAACCAAGAAATGTCTGCACATATCTCATTTTTCAATGCCCCTACTCGCTGGGTACACTTGAAGGTAAAAAATTCTAAATGTCTGCACATATCTCATTTTTCTGAAGCAATATATTGATGTGCTTTATCTTATTTCTGTTGCAACACACGATTATATAGCTAATGATCACATACGAGAAGACTGAGCAAAGTGCAATGCACATTGTTCCCTTAGATATAATTGATGAACATGTTTCTAGTACATTCTAGCTAAGGTAAGATAAAACCATGTATTTCCGTTAGACTAGCTAAGCCAGCTGCAAAAGCCACTGCTCTGCTCAGAGTACAAACCTCATGCAAATATCTCAAACACTCTAGGGTTTTATAAAAATACATTTAAGTTAGGTATACACTTTGGAACCTATGTCAAGATATTTGTTGTGGCATACACTTTAAAGCTCTCTAACAATGTATTTAAAGATAATACCATAAATTCACATATATGCTTTGACAATTTATCCGGTTTGGCACAACTTAATATGTGAAAGTATTAAATTTGGTATTATATGGTTCTCATATCTAAGGGGATTCGGCCACAGAGCCCGCTTGAGGGACAATGCATACAAAAATATATAAAAGGAATATCAAACGAGAAGTTGAAAATTATAAGTGTACTAATTTGCCAAGATAGTGGTTGTTATTGTATAGCAAAGGCCATTTTATATTATTATCGTCCATCGCTATTATGTTGCAAGTAAATATGCTACAAAAGGTATACTAAACAAGACCGTATGTTAATTGGATACGCTATAGTGAAGTAAAATTTTTATCTTGAAGATGTAAACTAACTCCACTAGCTAGTCATGCATTAATGCACTAAACAACTATCAGTTGACATGATCGATCTTCCGTTGTTGTATCCGTACGCATCACATGGTTGACCAACATGCACCCATATAGTTACTTAGCAGGCTAACACCTACCCCTTACAAGCTAACCACCTGGTCACTCGGTTACTAGCCGATCTTACATGATTCACATCATTTGTCATTTAATGCAACAACACTGCATCATGTAACACCTCGGCATCTCGCCATTAACGTACCCAGTTGAAGTTTTACTTGGTCTACAATTTATGAACTATAATTTTATGCACAAACAAAATTAATATTAAACCTAACATACAACTTTTTTATTTATATTTGAAAAGATACATAGTATTTGTTTAAAAAATGTGCTAACCGTTCATGGCCCATCCATTTAGCTAGTTATATAGGAGTACCTAGAATTACTTCAAGTTGGGCTGTGGCCTGTGGGCCAGGCCACAAAAAGCCCACCAGAATTGGGCCCACCCGGCCTGGCCATTGGGCTCAAATTCAGGCTAAAGCCCAGTCCAACCAATGGAAAAGCCTGTTGGGACTCGGGCTAGGCCTACCTTAGCCCGCCCATATGTGAACCCTGAGACCAGCCTAGCCAGACCTTGACACCGTTCCTATTCACCGCTCATTGTGGCCCCGATGATTGATCGGGGCCGCCTAAAGCAAACGCCGGCTGGGCTAGGCCCATTAGCGGGGGCTGGGTGGTTTCGGGTTTCGTTATTTTGAAGGGTTTTTTTTCCGGTTTTCAGCAGATTAGGGTTTTCTGCAGTTCTCCGTTTTCCTCTGATTTTTTTCATCGGTTCTACTAGTTTTCCTTCTTGACAGACAATTTTTTTTGAACTTTTCAAATTTTAAACATTTTTAAGAATTTGATTTTTTTAAGTTTTAAACATTTTTTCGATTTTTTTTAAATCTTTTTTATTTTTAACTTTTTCACGTTTGATTTTTTTTCAGATTTGAGTTTTTTGAACTTTTTAGAAATTTGAACATTTTAAAATTTAAACATTTTTTAAATTTCAACATTTTGTATGTTTGAACATTTTTTTATCTGAAGTATTTTTATGTTTGAATTTTTTTAGATTTAAATTTGATAATTTAAACATTTTTAAATCTAAACAAAAAGAAGAAATAAAAACGAGAGAATCTTACCAGTTGCTGGGCCGAAATCTGCGGGGGGCCATCACCACACCCTCCAGGTGGGGGCCCGGTAAAGACGGGGAATAGGAGCCCCCAGACCTTGAGGCTCAAATTCAGGTTTAGGCCCATCCCGGAATTTCTGGACCATCTGGGCCGGGCTGCCCATGGTCCGGTTTAGCGAGTGCTGAGTTGCTGGTGCGACCAGACCAGACCACACACTCTGCTCTGTCGGTCGGCACTCTTCTCCGCCACGTACGTGCCTCCCTCCTTGCTCCTTTGCCACGTCGCAGTCGTCGCCTAGGCAATGCACGGTAGGGGTAGTACCAACTCTTGGATCGGCCGGTATCTGCCCGCCCCAAATCGAAACGGCGAAGCTAAGCAAGATGATGCCCACCACACGCGCATTTGTCCGCCCAATCTGCTGCTAACTAACTTCTGAATTGCACCGATCCTATACACTATACACGCAGATTCTGAATTGCAAGTTCATAGCGGGATTCACAATAATTTGCACGGCACTCGATGTTTCGATCTCTAACACACATGAACGGAACAGAATGGTTCTGAACAGAGCAGCTAGCAACCTGGCGGCAAAGCAGGGAGGTCAGTAGTCTTAAATGTGTATCAAGAACCGAGCAGCTAATTAAGCTAGTCTTATGACTAAATATTGTCAACAAAAGAATGTTCTTGTGCAGCAGCTCGGCCGCTCTAAACTGATCGATCGACAACCCAGATGCGTCGCAGGAATTGCGGCACTAGAATTCGAGTTCAGGGCACGGAAAAACCACAACCAGAATCACGCACAACAGATAACAAAACTGCTTGCCACAGATCAACTTAAAAACTTGTTTTCCAGAGTAAGAACAACTTAACTTTACAGCATATGCACACGATTGGTGGTTGATCAATTGTCCAGACATATTACAGAGATATATGCATGGATACATGTGGTGTCTACGTGTAAACTACCGGAACAGCTTAGCTAGGCCTCAGACTCAAATTGGGATCAAGATAGATACCCAAAAGTGCATTACTTGTGCATTGCACAATGCTTAACTAGAGCGATAACTTAAATTTAATTTCTTGCGTAGTTTTGATGGCTCATGGATCACTTGATATGGGCTATGACAATGAGGTAAATAGGTCTTGGTTTTGCAGGGTCCTGCCCACAACCGGCGATGAACCAGAGTCTAGGTCGGACATCGAACTGAAGGTGGGCACGACGCCAAAGAACCCATGTGAATCATGCTTACGGCGTGCATTTGAAGGCATATAACATTTTGAAATGTCTGTACATATCTCATTTTTGGAAGCAATATATTGATGCACTTTAATTTATTTCTGTTGCACCACACGATTATTTAGCTAATGATCACATAAGAGAAGACTCAGAGTGCAATGCACATTGTTCCCTTATATATTATTATGAGCATGTTTCTAGCACATTCTAGCTCACGGTAAGATAAAAGTATAAAACCATAGATTTTCATTAGACTAGCTAAGCCAGCTAAAAAAGGTAGTGCTATGTTCTGAATAGAAACCTCATGCAAAAATCTCAAACACTTTAGGGACTTATAAACATCCATTTAAGTTAGGTATACACTTTAAAACCCATGTAAAGATATTTGTTAGGGCATATACTTTAAAGCTCTCTACCAATGTATTTTTAAAGATAATAATATAAACACACGCATATGCTTAACAAATTATCTTGTTTGGCACAACTTAATATGTGAACGTGTTCAATTTGGTATTTTATGGTTCTCATATCTAAGGAGCGTCAGCTAGAAAGGCCATTTTAGGGACAATGCACACAAAAACAAACAACAAGCTGAAAATTATAAGTATAATAATTTACCAAGATATTGGTTGTAAATGTACATCAAAGACCATTTTATCTTATTAGCTTCCATCACTATTATGTGGTCCCTTTTGTAACAAAACGTGATATTACAGTGTAGTAGCCCAGACTGTATGTAAATCAAATACGTTATAGAGAAGTAAAAAAAATAACCGAGAGATATAAACTAATTTCACTAGTTGGTCGTGTACTCAATCACTAAACCATGAATAGCTGACATGATCTTCTTTTATAGTCTCTCTTGGCACCAAATGATCAATTCAAATGCATGCATACACTTAGCTAGCTAACATCTTCAATGTAGGCCTCACAATCTAACCACCGAGTCACTCTGTTACCAGCTGATCATGGATGGTTCACTTCTTTGCCGCTTCATGCCACGACATTACATCATACAACCCCTCGCATCTCATCATGGATGATGTCCATCACATGGACGAGGCTCGGCATCTCGTCCTCGATATGCGCAACTGAAGATTTAATCAGCATACGTTCCTAGAACTCTAATTTTATGCAAAACTAACTAATTCAGATTCAAATAAAATCAAGATTAAAGCTCAGCGGTAGTTGCTTTTTCATTTTTGAAAATATATATAGAAATAAATAAATTCTTTAGAAAACCCATGCTAAGGGTTTGTGCGAGTCGCCCATCAGTTTAGCTAGTGATACACCTAGCCATACTTCGGGCTAGGATTTGGGTCAGGCCACAAAATAGCCCACTGCTAAAAAATCAACCACAGGGTCGGCCCGGCCTAACCATCGGGCTCAAAATTTGGGCTAAAGCCCGGCCCAACAGGTGAAAAAGCCCGATAGGCCTCGGGCCAGGCGTACCTCTTAGCCCGCCCATATGTGAAGCCTTAGACCGGCCTAACAAGACCTTCAGGCTCAAATTCAGGGTGGCCCAGACCGATGGCATGCTCTAGCGGTGAAGCAAGTGCTGGCCGGCAAGATGGATTCATCCTCCTCCTGGCCTCTTCAAAATCAACGTTGATGCAGCTGTTTCGCGGGATGATGAACACGGTGCTATTGGAGTAGTATGTAGGGATGAAAATTGGACTTTTCTTGGGGCATCGGCAAGGACTATTAATGGTATATCAGATCCTGCAACTCTGGAGTCTATGGCTTATGCAGAAGCGATCTCTTTAGCTGAAGACCTGGGACTCTCAAAGGTACTTGTATCCACCGATTGCCTGGAGGTGATTAATATGATGAGAGATAAGCTTGTGTAGCTACAAGGCTATCCTGTATGAGATAGAGATGAAATCTAGTAGCTTTGAAGAGATTAGTTTCAAGCATGAAGGTAGGGAATCGAATGGCGATGCTCACTTAATCGCTAGAAATTCTGTAGCGCAACCATTTGGTCGTCGTGTGTGGTTCACAGAACCACCAGACTTTGTACCTTTGATAATTTCGAAAGAATAAAGTTCTCTTTTCCCTAAAAAAAAGGGCCCGCGCTAGGCGTCGGTCGCCGGATTCTTGAGCTAAAATCGGTTGCTCCGGCAGCCTTTCGATTAGGATCGCACGGTTAGAAATCGTCCATATTTAAGCGTGTCGCTTTCAGCTACAGCGACGAGTCAGGCAGGAAGTGACGTCCATTTCGCGCTGCTGCCTCCTTGCTTGGGTGTGCTTGGCCAATAGGTGGATCCCACCATGTGCTAGCGCTGCGGTAACCATTCTCTTGTATTGTTACTGCGGTAACCCACGTGAGAACTTTAACAAACAAAAATTAGCACTTGTAGCATTGAAGCAAAATTTCAGATCAGAAAATAGAGAAGATGATTCACACAAAATCTTTAGGTATTTACTATAAAATTTCAGAACTTTTACAACAGACCGAGAGCCCACCACCATGTGCTACCGTTGGGTGTTTACAACAAAAATAGTCCAACAAACTAGGATATTTACAACAATACTCTATAGTGATTTTCAATAAAAAGCAACAGTTTCAACACTAATAATTTTTGTGCCAAAAACATCTTTACAATAAATCACCAATATATTTACAACAATAAATTAACAACAAAACCTACATTTTTTATTTGGGTCATCACAATAGTTTTCCATACCCAAAAAAATATTTACAACAAATTGACAATATATTTACAACATTAATTAACAACAATAACAACAACTAATTTGGGTGTTTACTACAATAGGTAGCCAGCAACAATTTTACCAAAAAACACAGTTCCAATGTTAAAAATATAATTACAACAAATCGACTATATATGTACAATATTTGATGAGGACATCCTAACCAAACTACTACCTCCGTCATTACAAGATGAAGACAATGCTGCTGTGAAGCTCAAGTCCAATGAAGTTAGGATTGGACCCATTACAAGGGCTCGTGCGAAGCTACTCAAACAACAGGCGAACTTGTTCCTAAATGATACTTTGATTGATGAGAATTTTATACTGCCTAAGTCTTGTTACTTATGTATGAAGATGGAGCAAGCATCGCACGAGGAGAAGAGAAGCAGCTGGACGTGAAGCTGGACAAGAAGACATCCAATGGACGGGCGAGGGAGCAGAGGGAGGCATGCGCGAGGGAAGAAGACGATGTCCAGGCCGGCGCCACTCCCGGTCTGACCGGCCGCTGAAAGTGCATGGAGCCCCCATGTGTGGTTTTGGTAATTAATGACAATCCCTATGGACTAATGTTTGCATTGAGTTATATTTGTAGGAGTTGTCCATAGGCAATGCTTGAACCATATGTTGGCTTCAAGATTGCAATAAGAAGCAATTGAATAAGATCAAGTGTCAAGTATGTCTTGAAGATGAAGATGAAGTGAGCTCTCAAGGTTAACTTCAAGACATCAACGAAATGAAGTGCAAGTTCAAGATGAGCCAACTCGAAGAGATCATATGCTTGAAGCTTGCCATGAAGAAATGAAGTGCAAGTTCAAGATGAGCCAACTCGAAGAGATCATATGCTTGAACCTTGCCATCCATATGGTGATCATGGATATGTGAAGTTGCGCCGAAGAAGTAGCTCTCTCATGGTGGATTATGGGGGAGCAATCCACAAGACTTCGTCAAGCAAGCACAATCAAGAAAGGCGTTCCATCTTGTTGCGGTCAAGATCGTCATCATCGAGCTCAAGTGGAACGCGCAAGGTTAAGGTTTGCTCTTGATAGGGTTTCTTTCTCACCGGTCTCATAGTGTAGTTGGAGACCGGTTTATAGTTTAGTTGCCGTACTATCAAGAGGGCTCTCGAGTGAGTAACTCGATCGTATCGTTCGGAGAGAGCTCAAACCTTTGCATCCTTGCATCATCTTTCTTGGTTGTTATTTGGATCTTATCCATGTGATGTTTTAGAGCTTGTGCTTATTCTCATGACAAGCTCTAGTTCATGAAAACGGATTTTGCATAGATCACTTGTTGCGTTTTCGAGTTTGGTGATTTTCTCGGTTTCTCATGTTGAGGTGTTGCACCTCTAAAAATAAGAGAAAATCACCCCCCACTAGTTTCCATATTTTCACTTTTTGTTGGGTAAGCTCAAACTCATATTCAACCTCAAGTTGAAGAAATGCCACTTCCCAAGAAGAATCAAGCCAATGCTCCCGTTGTGGAGAAATCTAGTGAGAAGAAGGAGAAGAAAAGAACTTGCTACATATGCCGTGAGAAGGGCCACATCTCCTCCTTTTGCACTATTGGTACCTCATCCAACTCTATCACCATTGATGATGTTTATTCACTTCGTAAGGATGAGGGTGGCAATGTGTTTGCCAAATATGTTGGTGCTCAAAGTGGTGTCAAGAAAAGAACCATTTGGGTTGCCAAGCCTATTGTGACTAACCTCTTAGGACCCAACTTTGTTGGGGACCAACAATCCGAAACTTGATCAATAGGTGCTTGTTGGAGGGCATTGGAGACTTGGCTACATCATGAAGAATTAAGGGATCTTCATCATTTATATTATATCAAGCCAAGTCTTTTGGTTATCTTGTTTCTATCATATATCCAATCAAATCCCTCTCTTTGTGAGTGGAATCCACTAGATCTAGATCTTGGAGAAATTTGGTGTTCCTCCTCTTATTTGTTCTTCCTCTCTTATTTCCCCAATAGCTTTTGTAGCTTTGTTGGAATTTGAGAGAGAAGGACTTGAGCATCTTTGTGGTGTTCTTGCCATTGCATTTGGTGCATCGGTTTGAGTTCTCCACGGTGATTCGTGGAAGTGAAAGCAAGAAGGTTGTTACTCTTGGGTCTTTGGACCCTAGACGGCTTAGTGGCCTTTGTGGCGTCTTAGTGGTGTTCTTGGGGACTCCAATTAAGTTGTGGAGATTCTTCAAGGGCAAGGCCTTTGTGGCAATTTATTGGGAGCCTCCAATTAAGTTGTGGAGATAGCCCCAAGCTTTGTGCGGGTTCGGTGACCTTCCTAAGGTCCCATAGTGGATCGAGGACATCCCTTTTGGTGGGAATTCTCGAGGAGAATACGGTGGCCCTCGTGCATTTGGAGTGACTTGTCCTCCACACCGCTCCAACGGAGAGTAGCACTCGCAAGAGTGTGAACTTCGGGATACATCGTCGTCTCCCGCGTGCCTCGGTTATCTCTATACCCGAGCTCTTTACTTATGCACTTTACCTTGTGATAGCCATCGTGCTTGAAGTTATATATCTTGCTATCACATAGTTGTTTGTATTGCTTAGCATAAGTTGTTGGTGCACATAGGTGAACCATAGTATATAGGCTTTGGGCTTGACAAAGTAAACGCTAGTTTTATTCCGCATTTGTTAAGCCCATCTCGTAAAAGTTTAAATCGCCTATTCACCCCCCTCCTCTAGGCGACATCCGTGTCCTTTCAATTGGTATCAGAGCAAGGTCTCTCATGCTTAGGCTTCACCGCCTTGAGAGTAAAGATGTCGGTTAGGGGATTAGCTCACAATAACTTGTTTATATTTGATGGCACAAATTATGATCTATGGAAAATTTATGTGCTTAATATTTTGTGGGGTATTTCCCCGGACATGGAGCGAATTCTTGACATGGGTTTTTCTTCTCCTAAGGATCCCCAAAATTTAACTCTTGAGGAGAAGAAAAACTCTTGCCTCGATGCTCTTGCTTCTCATGTGTTTTCTATTGTTGTGAGCAATGTAGTTACTTCTTCAATCATGCCTTTTGGGAGCGCTCATGAATTATGGACAAAGCTTCAACATAAATATGATGTGTCCAATATTGTTGAGGATGATTGTTTTGCTTCCACTTCCAGCCGTGATGAGTTCTCATCTTCATCCACTTCACCAATGTGTGGCAAGACACAAGGTAATGATATGGTGAGTGGTGATGAAAATTGCAATGTTGATATTGAGCTTACTATTGATGATTCTTCATCTCTATCTCATTGCAATGCTTCATCTATGGACATAAACACATATAGCACTATAAATCATCTACATGCTTGTGTTGATAGTCCTTGCATATCATGTGTAAGTTGCTTGAATAAATCTAATGATGATATGCTTGCTTTGTCTTGTGGCCATGATAAAAATGCTTCTATTTCCTCTAGTTGTTATGTGACTAACAATGTAGAGGAAACCAAATATTCTATTGGTCAAGACAAGATCTTGAAAGGAGCCTCATGTAACTCCTCATCTTTATCTCACGGTTCTCATATATGCCTTATGGCCAAGGGTTCCATGATACCTCCTACCATGGAACCTAACATTTCTCGTGGTGATAAGAATGAGGATGTGTATGAAGAAGATGAGTGGGTTGTCTCTCTACGCGATAAGGGTAAGAGTGTGTTCAAGGGTCTTTGCAAAGATAAAATTGCTAGCTCTCACTTCTTTGAAATCTTGACTACCGCTATTGAGAGCCAAAAACTTATTTGGATGCATGAGAACACCATTGATAAAATGGGTGCTCTTAAACGAGAGTATGCCAATGATGTAGCATCCTTAAAGAATGATCTTGAAGAAGAACAAGATACCGTAGCCTCTCTTGAGGAGCAACTTGAAACCCTTGAGGTGTCTCAAAATGAAATATTTGCTAAACTCACTAAAGAAAGAGACCATGCTAAAGCTAAATTAAAAATTCTTAAAAATTAAAAGTCCAAAGTTGGTGTTGGTCATGATAAACTTGTTAAGGATCTAGATGATCTAGACAAGGCCCACAAGGCCTTGGAGAGCGAACACTCTATCCTCACCAAGTCACATGAGCAACTACAAGCTTCATATTTAAAAGAGCATGCTATGTTACCCTCTCTTCTTGATATGTCTTGTGATGATGCTTGTGCTACTAACTCTACTTCTTGTGAAGCATCTATCTTGAAGGAGAATGTTGAGCTAAGGGCTCAACTTGAATTGCTAACTAGCAATTATGGGAAATTGGAAGAAAATCATGGAAAGCTTTCTAGCTCCCATGAGGATCTTCTAGCCTCTCATGATAGGCTAAAGTTAGCTCATGAGGCTATCATATCAAAGGCAGCACCGTGTGAGCCTCATGTGGATACTAGCATTACTACTCAAAATGCTATATTGTCATGTGCTAGTCCTAGTAATTCACCCACTCATAGTATTGCTAAATCTTGTGATGAATTATCTTCCTTGTCTTGTTGCTCTAACAATAAAGGTTCTACTTCCGCTAGTACTTGTGTTGTTACTAACCATGTAGAGGAAATCAAAGAGCTCAAGGCCCAAGTCACTTCTTTGAAGAACGACTTGGTAAAGAGTCATGAAGGGAAATGCAAACTTGACACGATGTTGAGTGTGCAACAATCCCCCAATGACAAGAGTGGACTTGGATTCAAATCCAACAACAAGAACAAGTCCAAGAACAATAATAAGAAGAAGGGCCAAGTACAAGTCAATGACCCGGCCAAGATTGTTTGCTTCAAGTGCAAAATTGAAGGATACCATGTTAGATCTTGCCCTTTGAAGAAGAAGCAAAAAGGGAAGCGGCCTCAAGCTCAAACTCATATTCAACCTCAAGTTGAAGAAATGCCACTTCCCAAGAAGAATCAAGCCAATGCTCCCGTTGTGGAGAAATCTAGTGAGAAGAAGGAGAAGAAAAGAACTTGCTACATATGCCGTGAGAAGGGCCACATCTCCTCCTTTTGCACTATTGGTACCTCATCCAACTCTATCACCATTGATGATGTTTATTCACTTCGCAAGGATGAGGGTGGCAATGTGTTTGCCAAATATGTTGGTGCTCAAAGTGGTGTCAAGAAAAGAACCATTTGGGTTGCCAAGCCTATTGTGACTAACCTCTTAGGACCCAACTTTGTTGGGGACCAACAATCCAAAACTTGATCAATAGGTGCTTGTTGGAGGGCATTGGAGACTTGGCTACATCATGAAGAATTAAGGGATCTTCATCATTTATATTATATCAAGCCAAGTCTTTTGGTTATCTTGTTTCTATCATATATCCAATCAAATCCCTCTCTTTGTGAGTGGAATCCACTAGATCTAGATCTTGGAGAAATTTGGTGTTCCTCCTCTTATTTGTTCTTCCTCTCTTATTCCCCCAATAGCTTTTGTAGCTTTGTTGGAATTTGAGAGAGAAGGACTTGAGCATCTTTGTGGTGTTCTTGCCATTGCATTTGGTGCATCGGTTTGAGTTCTCCACGGTGATTCGTGGAAGTGAAAGCAAGAAGGTTGTTACTCTTGGGTCTTTGGACCCTAGACGGCTTAGTGGCCTTTGTGGCGTCTTAGTGGTGTTCTTGGGGACTCCAATTAAGTTGTGGAGATTCTTCAAGGGCAAGGCCTTTGTGGCAATTTATTGGGAGCCTCCAATTAAGTTGTGAAGATAGCCCCAAGCTTTGTGCGGGTTCGGTGACCTTCCTAAGGTCCCATAGTGGATCGAGGACATCCCTTTTGGTGGGAATTCTCGAGGAGAATACGGTGGCCCTCGTGCATTTGGAGTGACTTGTCCTCCACACCGCTCCAACGGAGAGTAGCACTCGCAAGAGTGTGAACTTCGGGATACATCGTCGTCTCCCGCGTGCCTCGGTTATCTCTATACCCGAGCTCTTTACTTATGCACTCTATCTTGTGATAGCCATCGTGCTTGAAGTTATATATCTTGCTTTCACATAGTTGTTTGTATTGCTTAGCATAAGTTGTTGGTGCACATAGGTGAACCATAGTATATAGGCTTTGGACTTGACAAAGTAAACGCTAGTTTTATTCCGCATTTGTTAAGCCCATCTCGTAAAAGTTTAAATCGCCTATTCATCCCCCGCTCTAGGCGACATTCGTGTCCTTTCAGCCGCCACGCCGGCCGGCCCGGTCTCCCGTCCGGTCCGACCGGACTCCACGCCGGATCAGCCCAGCGCCGACCGGACCCTGGACCGGTGCACACCGGGCACCATCCAGGGATCTGGACCCCTAGTCCGGTCACCACCCGGTGCCAGGCCCGGTTCCGACCGGCCTGCCCGGTCCCTGGCCCGGTCGACCGGTCCCCAGACCAGCCGTGTCCGAGTCAGTATCGACCAGATCTCGATCTGGGTCGGTTTTTGATGTATTTCCTCGACTCCTGGTCGTCTTGAACCCCTATATAAGTGCCCAGGACGCCCCCAAGTTAGGTTTAGACCGTGTTTAAGATAAACCCTAGTTCATAGTTGATTGCTTTGCAACTCTATTAAATCTATACACCAATCCGCATCGATCTGGTGTTTTGCTACTGAAAGTCTTGTGTGATCTGCTGTTTCATTGGGAATTAGACGGTTGCAACTTACCGCTTTGTGGTCGACGGCTACGTGTGCAAGTGTGTGGAGTTGCGAATATCTTGCAGGGTTGAGAGCTGTTGCATTGGCGACAGGGATCGATCGAGAGACTCGTCAGCATCATACAAGTTATCATCCACTTCATCATCGTATATCTCCGCTGTGTTCATCGGGTGTTCATCACCACCCCCGTCGCTTACTGAGAAGATCGGGCTACCCCTTATCAATATTAATTAAGAACAAAAACAACAACTAATTTTGGTGTTTACTACAATAGCCAGTAACAAAATTAACAAAAAAAACAACAGTTCCCATGGCAAAAATAGATTTACAACAAATCATCAATATATTTACAACAATAATTAACAACAAAAACAACAACAAAAATTTATTGTACTTGCGCCCGACATGTCCTTGGACATCTGCACAAGTACCTCTGGCGTCGACGACAGCACCGCCATCGGCATCGGCACCGGTGGTCAGAGCGGTGCAGTACCCGGGGGAGGAACAGGGGCGGCGCGCTCGCCGGAGGAGGTGTTGGGGTGGCGATGCGCTTGCCGGGTGAGGAACAGGGGCGTCATGTTTGCCGAAGGAGGTGCTGGGGTGGCGATATGTACATGGATAACGTTAAAACTCTAATCAATAATTTCGTATTTTGTAATCCGCAATAAAAAAATAAAACATTAAGTAGATAGTTAAGAGCCACACTGTCAATTCTTTAGCTACAAGAGTCGTACTATCGCTACATCTATTTTGACAGCCCACGTGAGTAAACAGCAACTAGCAGGAATACAAAAGCTGTAGAGCAGTCAGCGGTGGTGTACCCACGGGAGAAAAGCAACTTGCATGGTAAGGAGAGAGAGCAGCAAGGAAGTGGGACCAGCGAAGACAGATGCGCCGATGCGCGCACGAGCGCGACCGATCTCTGCCACGCGATCGGTCGCCCGATCAAGAGCGTTTTCCAAAAAAAAGCTAGTGCTGGCCGGCGAGACCAGCTTTCCTTCCTTCCCTCTCACTCGGGTTCGTTTTCGCGTGGAGCGCGCCCACGTAGACCGCACGTAATGGCACGCAGTACTACCTTTGCTTGCTGGTGCGACCAGACCAGGGCGGCCTCTGATCTGCATCCCTCCTTCCTCCTTTGCCACGGCGCAGTCGTCGCCTCGGCAATGCAGGGTAGGGGTAGTACCAACTCCTTCGATCGGCCGGTAGCTGCCAGCCCCAAATCGAAACGGGTAAGCTAAAGCAAGATGATGCCCACCACACGCGCATTTGTCTGCCCAATCTGCTGCTAACAAACTTCGTACACAGTACGCGCAGATTCTGAATTGCACGGCTAACCTACACAGGGTAGAGTCCTATGCTAGGCTCCGAGTAGTACGCGCAGATTCTAAATTGCAAGTTCATATCAGAATTCACAATAATTTGCACGGCACCTGATCTCTAACACACATGAACGGAATAGAATTCTTTTGAACAGAGCAGGTAGCAACCAGCCGGCAAGGGTGGGCAGCAGTCCCGAATGTGTATCAAGATTCAAGAACAGATGTTCCTGTGCAGCAGCGCGGCCGCTCTAAGCTGATCGACAACACTGACACATCGCAGGAATTGCAGCACCAAAAATCCATCAGTTCAGGGCACAGGCAAGCCACAACCAGAATCACGCACAACAGATAACGAGACTGGTTGCCACAGATCAACCTTGTTTTCCAGAGTAAGAACAACTTAACTTTACAGTTCAAATTCAGGCAGCAGATATTGATAAATTATTCCGCGAAACCGAGACATGCATCAGTCAGAAGATTGAGAAACAAAAGTACGCCTACCACCCGCCTGCATACCAATCTGGTAGAAGCTCCCGGCCGACTCCCAGCGCCGATCGAGAGTCCTTCTCTTCAACCGCCGGTAGGTC
Organism: Lolium rigidum; assembly: GCF_022539505.1. NCBI lineage: Eukaryota > Viridiplantae > Streptophyta > Magnoliopsida > Poales > Poaceae > Lolium > Lolium rigidum. The sequence goes on along the minus strand of NC_061513.1, from coordinate 37,096,113 downwards.
AGTAGCAAGGGACGACGACGCAGCGCCTGCGGCGGGGCTGCGGCGAGCAGACGACGAAGAGCAGCATGATGACGACGGCGGCCATCAGCAGCGGCATCAGGTTGAACTCCGACTCGTCCTCCTCGTGGCTGCAGCACAACTTCCCCATGATCGCTCAACGGAGGGAGGCTGGACACGCGAGCTCGGTCGTGGTCGCAGGACGAGGAAGAAGAAGAAGAGGGAGAAGAAAGGAACGACACGAGACGAATTCTTCTCCTCGCAGCAGCAGTGGGATTTCTGTGCGGTGTCTTAAAGACTACTTCTCTCTCTGTTTGGTCAGTCGTCTCCTCTCTGAATGTTCTATTGAATTTCCCTATGGCTGCTCGCTCGCTCGCTTTCAGGCATCATGTGGGCGGTGGTTGCCGCGTCGCCGTCGACCTCTTCCACCCCATTTCCTCTTCTTCCATGATGGATTTTCTTTTCAGCTTCCTGGGGCCGTCTGGCTGGGGACGAGACAAGCATCGGCCAATCAATCAATCAGTCAGCTTCGCGCCCACCCACCCAGATCAAGAGGCACACCACTACCAACAGGTCAGGATGAGGGTGTGGACGGTAGCCTTGTGTAGGCAGGCAGGTAAGGGCGTAGGAATGCAGCATGTTTAGTTAACTCATGTCATGTTAGGGGGATGGTCAATGACACTGTCACATTCTTCAGAAGAATGACTGTCGTTATCAGCTGTGAACTACGTAGTATACATGCGTTAATTCAGACATGGTGGAAAGCATGTCTGCAAGTATCTGATAGTAGTACACCTAGAAATGCCATGCTAGTGAAAGACCTTGACCTTTACGCTAATTACCCTCGTAAAGTATGATTTTGGGTATGCATTCTCAGTCCTTGACCTTTACGCTAGAAACATGGTATAGTATGCATCATCCAACCTACAAGTGGTGATTACTCTATGCCAATTTGAGTACTGTTACGCGTAACTAGTACTTTCATCAAGAACCACTTGCTGTCAGTACGTGTACCAACTTGATCCGTTCCCTTAACCACGATTAGGTGAGCGTCTCCTGATGCATGCATCATATATCCGCCATACTCGTTTGAATAAAGGAGAAGCTGACCTGCACTGCAAAGGTGTACATGCCGACTTAAATTGACACCCTGCATTTGCCTTTTTCTTGTGTGGGGATTTTGTTTTTACATAGGCAACATATTTCGTCAATAATAACTTCTCCGTTTAGTGCGACACTTCGGTTCTAACTAAACAATCAACTACTGTAATATAATTTTCTAGTCTAGGTGGAATATTCATTTCGGCTCATGGGTGCATATGAACCTACTATGTAAAAACACATTTTAAAATATGAAAAAATTCTGAAATAACATTGTGCATGTACATCTTGACATTATATGTTTATACACAAGTTTTTGCAAAAATAAAATTATTGTGTCCCGTGCAAAAAAAGACATTTTTTTATGTTCAAAACATGACTATTCACATGACATTTTTTGTCTTTTTATATAGAACACATAAAATGTCTATTTCCCCTAAAAACTTGTGTGCGAATATTGAATGTCCATATGTACATGCGAAATTTTATCTCAGAAGTTTTGACATTTTTAAATATATTTATTCTGTATTTTATATAATATAGGTTCATATGCACCTATGTGCCAAAACACCACCTCCAGTCTAGATGAGCTTCCTTGATATGAAGATCTTGGAAGCGTACTCAAATCCTTGGACTTTCCAATAAAGGGAAAAAATATGTTGAAGACGGAAGACCCGGACAAACGCGTCCGAAGAGGAGTCGGATTCAGAAGGACTCCATTCGGACGTGAAGAAGGACACAAAAAACATAAGATTTAGAAGGTACGCTGAACTAGTGCTTGATCCTCAAGTATCCTCATACCATGGAAGGTACGGAGAACATGGCAAGAAGATGGCAGTTGGTTCCTACCCGGGGACCAACACCAACCAGTCTCCCAGCTCGAAGACATCATGAGTTCTACTTTAGACGGAAGGCTCGAGAAGAGCTCGGCTTTGAATTAACGAAGTCAGCAACCCGCTAGGAGTTACAACATGGGATACAACACACACTTGCGCAGAGCGCACACCAAACACACACAAGCCAACACAAACAAACAAGCCGGAGCCCACCAGATCCAGGGAGCCTTGTCTTCTGTTACACCAGAGTGACCCTAGCCTAGACCACACCAACAAACCTCATACGCACCAAAACAGCATCCCAAGGGGGAACTTGATGTCGGGCCATCAACCTAGCATAACTTGAGTATCCAAAGGAGGGGAGGGGGTCTTGTGGCGATGCCTCCAAGAAAGTTAATGGCGCGAGAATGCATCACCGTCATCGCAGAGACCGAGATCCTACAAAGCTTTCACCGGACCCAAACCACCACTCCACGAGCGCGTTCTAGGCATAGACCAAAACACAACATCTTCCAATGGCATAGGGATAGGCACACCGGCAGTAGCTACGACCTGACACCGACCTAGCAAACGCCCCCAAGGCACTAGAGAGGCCGCTAGCCACCGAAGCAAGGCCCTGTAAAAGAGATCAATGATGTGAGAGGGCTGAGACACCAGCGAGAAATCAGAGGGTGACCCACAAGACACTACAAGAGAAGCTTGCTCGAAGTAAGACCACCAAGGGGAGCAGTCTGAGACGAAGGGACGACATCCATCACTTCGAACCGGAGGAACATCATCAGGACGCCTTCAACAAGGGAACGAAACCAAGAGGTGATGCCGTCACCAGCACTGGCCACAACCATGCACAACTTTTTTCGAGGACCAGCCGGGTCAAAAATCAGGTAGTCGTCGCGAGGACGCTGAGCGAACAAGGCATAAATCTCTAATGTACCTCCAATCCAAGCCACACTAAGATCTAGCCCCAACTAGAATCACCCGCAGGAAGGACACAAGAGTTGGTTAGCCAAGCTTGACCAGACCCGGAACTAGACATCGCTTGACGCTGGATCGGTGGCACCATGAGGGCCGCACCATCCCCAGCACGCCAACACCTGCAACAGCGTGACCCCAATAGATCATAGAGAAAACTACCTCAAGGGCAGTTGCAGTATAGAACATGCTGACTACCCCGACGAACACACGACAGCTTAGCAACCCTATCCTAGAAAGAGCCGGCCAGGACATCACCCAATACAATGTTCGAGTGTCCGGGGTCCCCTGAAAAAATCCAGAAGGACACCGACACAAACAGGCGTATAGGTTGCCAGATCCGCAATAGTCAGATCGAGCACGAACACAGATCCGGTAGCCACCGGCCACCTCCACATATGAGGGTCTCATCGCCCGTCGCGACAAGAGGGGTTACGGCAGGACCCTGTCAAGCCCAGATCTAGGCCCACCATCCTAGATCTGGGCGAAACCTTAAAGCCCATGACCACAGCCGACGGCGGCCAGAGCAGCACCGCACCGGGTGCAGCCCCCAACAACCAGCCAGTCGCGGGCAGAGCCAAAGTAGCACCGGCCGGAACCAACGCTGCCCCCACCCCACCAAGAGGCCGTGACCCGCCCCGACGGGCCCACCTAACGCATGGGAGGAGGACGGCAAGATGCACGACGAGGAGGAGTGACAAGGTGCCACCGTAATGGCACGACCTGCCACCCACGATAGGCCGATAACGGCCGGAGCTGGCACCACAGCGCTTCACCACTGCTAAGACGGGAGCTGCCATGTCGGGCCTCTTAGCGCACGGAGAAGAGGAGCTCCGCCGCTGGCACCGCGCTGGATATGCCCGACGTCTCTCGCCGGCGGCTATGTTCGAGGAGGTGGGTGAGGAAGCGGGTACTAGGTAGGGAGGGGAGGGGTGCCTCGGGGTGGTGACGGAAGCGGGCTCCGGGAGGAGACGCGTTGCTGATTCTAACTTCAGTCTTTCAGGTACCGTCTTGAGTTCTACTCCAATACGGAAGGAGAGTCGACTCAAACCAATTGATCACCTCGACTCATACACCTGGATTCTTGTTACAGTACGAAGGCGGACAAGCATGCGTAATGTAGAGTAGGACTTGTGTTACATCCCACGATTAGAGGCTACAAAAAGAGAGAAAAAAATATGTTTATTGCATTCTTGCATAGAAAATTAGGGAAATTTTCGCACTTTTAAATAAAAATTGTCACGAAGTTTCACTTAAGTTGATGAAAGTGAAGCAGATCATCTAGTCAAGCGCTATAAATTTCAAAATGACACTTGTTAAAGGATCCTAATATGTGATTTGATCTATGGGTTAGATTAAATGGAACTAGAATAGCTACCACAACACATTAATTAACTATCAAATATCATATCTCATAAAAGATCCTAGTATGGGATTCCTTGCGCAACATATGTATGTGTATCATCTCTACTTTCCAGATGCGGTTATTTATGTTAGCTTTTATTTGTCGCTTAAGGGCACGTACAATGGGGTGATGTCAGCCTTCCCTTACGCTTGCCACGTTAGATTTTTTCTTAGTTGGAGGAGAAAGAATGAATAGAGAGAAGGTTGTTTTCCCTTAGCTAAGGGATGATCTCTTATGAAATAAGAGAATTCTATTTTTCCCATTGTACGAATTGTCTTTCCTTAGTTACATAATTTCCTACTAAAAATAATTAATTATCATTTATTGCAAGGGAGGATAATAAGAGATAATGCATTGTACCGATTATATTTATCATCCTCTCTAGATGACATGGACTGCTAAGAGAAGACGTGCCTTCCCTACCATTGTACATGCCCTAAAAGAGAGCGTGGAGTTTAGGTGTGTGTCTCGGCGTTTAAAAAAAGCTAGTTCCCACATAGTTTGTTGAATTATCCCTATTCTCTCCTCTAACACTAGTTTGTATTTCAGTGATGGTCTTGTTTTCCTTACTATGGACAAATACAAAGTGGTAATACGTGAGAACAATACTGTTGGAGAAACAATGGTGTTGGATAGATCCCGATTAATATATCGTGAATCACGATGCAACAATTGATATCTGTAGTTTATCAAAGACAAGTATTACTACCTCCTGAACTTTGATCATAAAAATTGAGCAACAAAATTTTGGTTATATTATATGTAATTAGTATCGTTGGATTCGTATTGAAAAACTGTCAACACCCGGATTTTTATGTCCGGATGCCTATTATGTCATTCATCGCAATCCCAGGATAATGTTGTTGCGAGGCATAATAGTCGCATAGTTTTAAAAACCGGACCGGACCGCCGGTTCAACCGGAAAAAACCGGAACCGGAGCCTCTGTCTGTTTTTTTAGCGCATTGGACCGTATGCGCAGGCGAGCCGGTGTAAACCGGGCAAACCGCGGTTTAACCATTTGTTTTACGCATTAAACCGGTCATCCGGTCTGAACGGTTTAAACGCTGTAAAAATTATAATATCGCTGTCGGCAGGATTCGAACCCTGCACACTGCTTGGTTGCGACAGCACGCAGGCCATTTGAGCTGCCAGTAGTTTACGTATGAGATGAATGGACATACTTTTTTATATATCATCTACGCGTTATCATTTGGATGAAATTTTGATGGGCTGTTGCTTTTTTTTCACCTTTGCTGCTGGATGTACACACTGTATCACTTGGCTCTCGATAGCTTTGCTGCTTGCCAACACCGCGTTGCGTCCTACTTATACATACTTGGCCCTGTTTTGTACAAAAAAATCTTAGCTTAAATGTTTGCTATGTTTTAGGACTAGAAGCCTGTGAGTGTTGCACATGGGAAGTTACAACCTAGTGGATCAGCGGTTGACTCCTCTGCTATATCATTAAGTGAACCATTATGTCAAATGACTAGTGTGAAATAATTTTCTTATACATAATTATTTATTTTATGTAAAATTTATAAGTAAAAGTATATTAATTTATATCTAAAAAACCAGACAATGAACCGGTGAATCACTGGTCCGACCGGTAAAAACCTAAACCGATAGCCTCACCGGTTCGATGACCGGTCCGGTTTTTAAAACTATGAATAGTCGAATATCACAGTCATTATTTATTACAAGCCATAGTGTCTTACAACATTGAATCACATGATTCATCTTACACAAATAGTTGATATATCCATCAACGTACATACACAAGTTCATACATAGCGGAAGCGTAACTATAGATGGACTCTCTAGTCCACAGGCCAACTTTTAACGTCAGAAACCCCTAGTTGTCGTAGGCGTCCTGCTGGTCATCCTCGTGATAGTTCTGTTCATCATCGTACTCTGGCCATTTGAATAGCCAGGGACAAAGCCGTAAGTACTTTAAGTACTTGCAAACTAATACTAAAGTAAAATGCCAACTAAAGGTACTAAACTCTAGTTTAACTTGCATAAACCAAATTTTAGTTCACAAACTTGGATCATGTGCTAACCAACTTAAGTGGGAACATTAGTGTCATTCCCACAACATTGGTATAATTCCAAACGAGTCACCAAGTCACCATTCACATTCACTAAGGTTTTCAAAATTCTGACATAGGAAACTGTATGGCCCTTCCAACCGTCCGTAACCGTGGACACGGCTATTCGAATAGATTTACACTCGCGAGAGGTTGCACACTTGTGCCACAACATTTGATTTCATCCGTCGGAATAACTCCGAGTCACCGTAACACAGTACGCGGATCATCAACCCTAACCTTTCACTTACACATCCTAGTATGAGCACCTCTCCCCATGAGCTTGGCCTCCCAGTGAAAACCAACTGTTAACCTGGGAACTGCACAGGGCTTGGCCGTACAATTTCACCTCAATTCACATCATTTCTCAGCAACGGAGGCAGCCTCGGCATAACCCCTATGATGTGTGTTCAGAGGGAACCCATACTAAGATCTATAAACTTCCAGTTAAGCCCTACCCATAATCAGGTATTGTGGGGGTACTCAAAAATTGGAAAGGTATCGCATTCAAAGTTTCAAACCAATGTCAGGTTTTCATCAAAAATCACTATCTTCTCGTGTTCACATTCAACTTCAAATCATTCAATGGAATGCTTCCTCATTCCAAGGTTTCAGATTCAACCATTCACATATTCCCATCTAAAGTAGTCAAGTTTTAGTATTTTAGCACTAGCACTAATCATGAGGGGTGCTACATTGCTTTGCTATCTTTACTAATCTAGTAATCTTGTTCTCTAGACCAAATTTTATTCCATCCTTTGAGAACACAACAAGTAAAACTTGTATAATGTAAATATAAGATAGGCTTGTATGAAGAAAGGTAAGAATCCTGGTGCCTTGCTCAAGGAGAGCTTTGCACTTTGCAAGAGTATTATCTTGTCTTCGTAGTTCTCTAGGTTTTCTTCTTCCTCTTCTGGGTAGAATTCTCCTTCCTCTTGATAGTCTCCGGTGCTAGCGTCTAAATTTGAATACGAAGTATAATCACTAAACAAGCTCAAAGCTAAACTAAGCACATCATTACTTCACACAAGCTATGCTAAGCACACACATGAAATAAGTAGGTGCATTGGTTGGGTGACTTGAGGAAAATAATTTCCCCTTATTCATATGTGACAAGTAAATTTCATATGGTTCTTGAGGAATAATTTCCTCTTATTGAAATCTTCTTAAGATTTAATTCATCACACAATAATACATGAACTTATGTTGATCCAAGTCAACCATTCATTATTATTATTGAAGAAAATGATTTAAATGAGGTAGACCACCTCATACCATTTAATAATTCTACAAATGATTTAAATCTCCAAATGTTCATATAGGAGTGTTTGGACCAGGGGTGCAAACATCACATGAATTCATTTGAGACAATATTTAAATGAAGTAAAAATACTTCATAAGATTTACATAATAGTTTTGGACAATATCACTTAACTAAACTAGCCATATTGTCCATTAATCAAACTAGGGCATGATCATGCAAAGTGACCACACCATTTTCTTGCAGAAACAATTAGTGTAAGTCAAATGTGAGCTATAGGAGTTGGAATTAACTTAATATCCATTTTGGTTGAGTTTTAAGAATTATTTGAATATGAAAAAGTCCCTGTCTTCTTCTTTTTATCATTTTATTTCTACAACAAATCTCGAGGTGAGACCAGTGGCAAAGTGTAGATCTTTTTGCTAACTTTCCAAATACATAAAGTTTGTTAAATTTGGCCAAGCCAAACAGATTCTATGTATTTTCAAAGTTGGGTTCAGTATTGAATTCAAACTAAAATTACTAAACGAGATTTGAATTAAAAAGGCCGGCGGGAAAACTAGCTGGGCCCAAACGTTTAAAAGCGGCCCAAGGCCAGCCCACCACGCATCTGTGCACGCGCGGGCCGCCTGACAGTGGGCTCCACCCGTCAGCGACGCTTAACGCCGAAGCGGTATGGATCAATGAGACGCGTTGGATTAGAACGAGATCTAACGGCTCTGGTGCGTCGTCGTCGACGGCGAGAGAGAAGCTCGCCGGCGGCGCAGGTAGGGGGTCGGAGGGCTTACGGTGGCTCCAGCTAGGGTTGGCAGTGTGCTTGACGAGGTTGTAGACGACGGCGAGGCTCCTGGTAGCGGTGGCGTCGCTTGGGGAGACCTCGGATCGACGGCGATTGCTGCGAGCTTCCGCGGCGGTGATGCGTCGATTGGCCTTGCTCCGGCGACGATTGGGGTGGCTACCGGTGCTGAGCGAGGCGGTGGTGAGTGGTGATCATGGTGGTGTGCTTGGATCGTCGAGGGAGGCCTCTATTTATAGTCGCGCGTGTGTGCCGGGGTGCCGTGGCAATGGCGACAAGGGCGCGGCCGCTCCGGTGGGCTAGAGGGCTAGGCGACGACGGGGTCGTGTTCACGACGTCACCGCGGTCCTCGGAGCGTCAACGGCGCGGTAAACGGTGGCGTACGGTGGTCGGGCGAGCGCGTGTACTGTCGCGGCCGTGGCGGGCGCGTTCGTCCTCTCCGGCGGCCGTGGTCGCCAAGGCATGACGTCGGCGTGTCCGGCGAGCTCCGCGTGGCGAGGAGGGTACCGTGGCGCGCGGATATGGTCGGGGTACGGCGAGATTTGGCGAGCGCCGCGTGGCCGGGTCGCGCGCGTCCGTGCGCCAGTGACGTCGCCCATGCCGCTCGCGGCGTACCTGGGCGTACCTGGGCGCGTGTCGTCCGGGTCTTGTCGGCGTCCTCGCGATCGACGGCGAGTACGGGCGATCTCATCAGGTCGTGGGCTACGCGTTGGACATGGTGGCCGTGGCGATGGTGGAGAGAAAAGAGGGGAGGCGTGTCGAGGGCGACGTGGTCGGCATGGCCATGGCCGGCCATGATCTGGTCGTGTCCATGGCGTGTTCTTGCATGGGTTAGGTTGAGTGATGTCCAGGGGACTTGGTTTAGCCAAGAAATGGTCAAGGGGCAGCAAGGTTTGATCACAATTTGAGAATGGGGATTGTTGAATCTGTTTCAATGTCTCATCTTTGCTTGCTCCTATCTCTTGATCCGAGAAAGATTTTGGTAAGATGATCTTTACAAAAGTTGTTCACCTTGTTGTGTACTTGGATGACATGCCAAGAGTTGGATTTATTTAGTTTAGAAATTTTGAAATAGAGAGGCTCAAAGTGATGACCAGACTATAAAAGTCAGAAATGACCATTATCTCATGTGATCATATTTTCAATTTTGAATTTGGTTTAAAAGGTATCACTTTGATTCTCAAAGTTGCAATTACTCTTTAATAACATACTACAACTATTGGTGAAGATCAAATGGGTCTAGGATCAAATTTACAAAAATAACATAGACCATATGTTAGGGTTTTTAGGGTTTTTATAATATTTGATTTCTTTCTCTTTTTGATGGATTTGATTTATGATGATCACTTGATCACTCTAGGGTTTTGGAGTTCATCACATACACAAAGTAACAATCATCATGGCATATCACTCAAAATGCACAAGTCCTATGCAGGGTACTATATGCAAAGTAAAAGTTTTTGTTGGTTCTGAATTTGGATACTTGGAATTGTTCTTCTTCCTTTATTTGAAAATTGGGATGTTACAAACCCTTCCCCCTTACAAAAGATCTCGTCCCGAGATCTTAAAGAAATATTAGGTGCTAAAGAGATCTGGGTATTCCTTCTTCATGTCTTCCTCTCGCTCCCAAGTGGCTTCATCTTCGGTATGATTGCTCCACTGTATCTTCAGAAACTTGATGCTTCGGGTGCGGGTGGTTCTGTATGCTTCTTCCAAGATGCGAATCGGCACTTCGCGGTATGTCAGATCTTGGTTGATATCCACCGAACGGTGATCGATGTTCTTGAACACTTCGGTCTTCTCAGGGACTTCAAGGCACTTCCGAAGGAGTGAGATGTGAAACACATCGTGCACAGCCGACATTTCTTCGAGTAACTCCGAGTTGATAGGACACTTCTCCTCGGCGACTCGAGAACTTTGAAGGGTCCGACATATCGGGTGCAAGCTTTCCTTTCAGCTGGAATCTCTGCATTCCTTTCGGGGGGATACCTTGAGATAGACAAAATCTCCGATCTCGAAGGTCATCTCTCGGCGTCTCTTGTCGGCGTAGCTCTTCTCGCCTTGATTGCGCCGTCTTGAGGTACTCGCGGATCTTGTGCACTTTCTCTTCGGCTTCACGAAGAACATCAGGTCCAAAGACTTGGCTTTCTCCGACTTCCGACCAGTTCAGGGGGGTACGGCACTTCCTTCCGTACAAAGCTTCAAAGGGGGCCATCTGCAAGCTGGCTTGATAACTGTTGTTGTAAGAGAATTCTGCGTAAGGCAGGCAGTCTTCCCACTTGGATCCGTACTCCAGTACACATGCTCTCAACATGTCCTCCAATATCTGGTTGACTCTCTCGGTCTGTCCATCGGTCTGTGGGTGATAGGCGGTGCTGAAATTCAAACGGGTCCCTAGTCCTTCATGCACCTTCTGCCAGAATCTTGAGGTGAATTGTGATCCTCTATCTGACACTATTGACTTCGGGGTTCCGTGCAGGGCGACTATTCTAGAGATGTACAGCTCAGCTAGCTTTGGGCCTTGGTAGGTGGTCTTGACAGCGATGAAATGGGCTACCTTGGTCAATCTATCAACGACTACCCATATGGAATCATTTCCTTTGCTGGATTTGGGCAAACCTGTGATAAAGTCCATTCCTACAGAGTCCCACTTCCATTCTGGAATCTGTAGTGGTTGCAGCAGTCCTGCGGGTCGCTGATGTTCGGCCTTGACTCGCTGACAGATATCACACTTAGCGATGTAGCTTCCGATCTCCCTCTTCATTCCATGCCACCAAAATTGTTCCTTCAAGTCTTGGTACATCTTGGTACCTCCGGGGTGAATAGAGTATAGGGTGTCATGGGCTTCCTTCAGAATGACTTGCTTCAACTCTGAGTCTGACGGTACACACATGCGTCCGTTGTACCAAAGAACTCCTTCCTCATCAACAGTGAATCCCGGTGCTTTTCCTGCGACTATCTGGGTCTTGATTCCATCAATGCTGGCATTTCCCTTCTGAGCTTCCTTGATCTGACCAATCAAGGTGGGTTGTAGCTCCATGCTGGCTAGGAATCCTTCACTGACTAACTCCATTCTAAACTGCTCAAACTCCTGGTATAGGCTGGGTTGTTCTTCGGCTATCATTGAGTTCAACTGACACGGCAGTCTACTCAACGCATCCGCTACCACATTGGCCTTGCCGGGGTGGTAGTGGATCTCCATATCATAATCTTTGATCAATTCTAACCATCTTCTTTGCCTCATGTTCAGCTCCTTTCGGGTAAAGATATACTTCAGGCTCTTGTGATCCGAATAGATCTCGCAGCGATTACCCATGAGGTAATGACGCCACACCTTCAGTGCTAAAACTACGGCTGCGAGCTCGAGGTCATGGGTGGGGTAGTTCTGCTCATGCTGCTTCAGTTGCCGGGACATATAAGAGATCACTTTGCCTTCTTGCATAAGCACACATCCGAGACCAATCTTGGATGCATCGCAGTAAACGTCAAAGGGCTTGGTGATGTCCGGCATGATCAGAATTGGGGCTGAGGTCAGTCTAAGCTTGAGTTGTTGGAAACTCTCCTCACATTTGTCCGTCCATTCAAACTTCTTGTCCTTCTTCAGCAGTTGGGTCATTGGTCGAGCGATACTCGAGAAGCCTTCTACAAATCTGCGGTAATATCCGGCTAATCCAAGAAAAGCGCGGACCTCGGTCTGGGTGGTTGGGGCTTTCCATTCTGCAACAGTCTTGATCTTGGCGGGATCTACAGCAATTCCTCCTGCAGACAAGATATGTCCCTAGAATCCTACTTCCTTCAACCAAAACTCACATTTGCTGAACTTAGCATACAGCTTATGCTCTCTAAGGGTCTCCAGGACAGCTTCTAGGTGTTGTTCATGTTCTTCCTCAGACTTGGAGTAGATTAGGATGTCATCGATGAAAACGACAACAAACTTATCCAGAAAGTTCATGAAGATCTTATTCATGAGATTCATGAAATAAGCGGGGGCATTGGTCAATCCAAATGACATGACATTGTACTCATACAATCCATATCTGGTGGTAAAGGCAGTTTTGGGAATGTCCGATGCACGAATCTTCAGCTGGTGATATCCAGTCCTGAGATCAATCTTCGAGAATACTATGGCACCGGTCAGCTGATCAAACATGTCTTCTATCTTTGGCAAGGGGTATTTGTTCTTGATGGTGACATCGTTAAGCTTACGATAGTCCGTACATAAACGACTGGCACCATCCTTCTTATCCACAAACAAAACTGGGGATCTCCAAGGTGACGCACTTGGTCGAATCGGACCTTTGGCTAACAGTTCATCCAGCTTGCTTCTTCAGCTCCACTAGCTCTGCTGAGTTCATGCTATAGGCTCTCCGGGCTATAGGTCCGGTTCCGGGATTAACTCGATGATAAACTCGATATCCCGGTCCGGGGGCATACCGGGTAAACCATCCGGAAACACATCGGGATATCGACAAACGACCCCGATTTGATCCAAGAGTTGGCTTGGCTACACTCTGGTTGCAGGTAAATTTTCTGGGTAGCAGTTCAGAGACATGTTCTACTATGATACCGGTGCTACTGGTCATGGTGATGGCTTTCTTGGCACAGTCAATCATTCCATGGTGTTTTGCCATCCAATCCATTCCCAAGCACTACTTCCAAACCTTTGGTTCCCAAAATTATCAGATTGGCATAGAACTCTACTTCATGTATTCTGATGGGTACATTTTTACAAAATTTTATCGGCTTTAGTGGTTGATCCGGGGATTTGAACTATCATGACATGTTTCAAACCGAGAGGTTGAATTTTACTTGTTGATGCAAAGTCTTCGGTGACAAAAGAATGAGATGCTCCGGAATCAAACAACACTCGGCAGTGTACCGAGTTGACAGGAAACATACCCGAGTACAACATCCGGTGCTTCCCGAGCTTCTTCGGCGTTCATGTGGAAGAGACGGCCGTTGCGGTTATTGGGGTTGTTGGGGGCGAACTTCTTTCCGGTGGAAACGCGGCGTTGCTGCTGAGCAGGTGCAGCGGTGTTGCCGGCGAGCTTGGCGAGTCTCTTGGGGCACTCGTTGGAGTAGTGTCCCACCACTCCGCACTCATAGCAGGTGATAGTGGACTTGTCCTTGGTTGCGACAGGAATAGCGTTGCTTCCACTCCTTGGAGCGGTGTTAGTGTTGCTATTGTTGTTGGGGTTGGGAGCTCTGGGCGGAGCGCGGTTGAAGTTGTTGTTGTTGTAGTTGTTGCTGTAGTTGTTGTTGTGGCCTCCTGGCCTGGAGTTTCCTCCGCTCCGGTTCTGATAACCGGGGCGCGAGTTCTGCATAGGGGGCTTGTTGTTGTTTCTTGGAGTGAAACCTCCGCTTGAGCTGGGGCGATACTTCGGGGCATTGCTAGGCCCACTCTGGTGCATCATGCGACGTTTGCGGTTCTCGTTGGCTTGGTTCAGCTTGCCCTCCATCTGGATGGCGGAGTCAACAAGGGCTTCAAGGTCGGCGAAGGGGATGTTGACGAGAACAGTCTGCATCTCATCATGCAGCCCGTTCAGGAATCTCTCCCGCCTCTTCTCGGTGGTGTCGGTCTCATCGGGGCGTACCTTGACAGGGTAAGGAACCCGTCGCGGTATTCTACCACCGTCATGCGACCTTGCTTCAGCTTCACGGAACTCATCCCTCATCTTCTTGATAAGACCCGGGGGTACATGGTACTTGCTAAACTTGAGCTTGAAATCTGCCCAAGTCATGAACTGACCTCCGTTCATGGCACGGGTGCTAGTCCACCAGGCTCGAGCAGGTCCTGCGAGGTAATGGGTTGCAAACAGGACCATCTCGTTGGCCTCCACTCCAGCTACCTCCAAGTTGTTCTCCATGGTCTGAAGCCAGTCATCGGCATCGAGGGGTTCCTCCGTCTTGTTAAACACCGGAGGATTGGTGTTACGAAAGTTCTTGAGCTTTGAACCGGGATGATCATGATTCCCATGGCCTTGGTTTGCGAGGTTTTGCGATGCTCGTGATGTTGGCTTGACGTTCAGCCCTTTCGGTCTCCCTGTCCGCCGGCAGGGGTTTGCGCAGCTTGCATCATGGCATCGTTGTTGTTGCGATTGGGAGGGGCCATCTGAATATACAGGAGATTATAAGATAA
>NC_061513.1:37044296-37081415 GCF_022539505.1 Lolium rigidum | reverse complement strand
AAGAAATCGCCGATGCCCAATATATCCAATTTTGTTTTTCAAAGGTTCAGCGCAAGGATTCTCATCGCAATGCACACACGCATGAAATCCTCTTGTGCTTCGACCGACATAGTGGCATATCCAGGATAATCATGAATAGACCAAACAAACGCAGACATGCAATGGGAAATATTCCTCTGTGCATGCATCAAATGTCTCCACACCACTCCATAGCCGCATCATATCTTTTATCAGTGGCTGCATAAATACATGAAAATCTTTCCCTGGGGAATACTTTCCGGGGATTAGCAATGCCATCATGTAATTCGATTGATCCATGCACATCCATGGTGGGAAGTTGTAAGGAATCACAAAAACAGGCCACATATGATACGTCTCCAACGTATCGATAATTTCTTGTGTTCCATGCCACATTATTGATGTTATCTACATGTTTTATGCACACTTTATATCATATTCGTGCATTTTCTGGAACTAACCTATTAACAAGATGCCGAAGTGCCAGTTCTGTCGTTTTCTGCTGTTTTTGGTTTCGAAATCCTAGTAAAGAAATATTCTCGGAATTGGACGAAATAAAAGCCCGGAGGCCTATTTTCTCACGAAGCTTCCGGAAGACCGAAGACGAGACGAAGAGGGGCCACGGGGGAGCCAAACCCTAGGGCGGCGCGGCCCCCTTGGCCGCGCGGCCCTGTGGTGTGGGCCCCCGTGCCGCCTCTCGACTTGCCCTTCCGCCTACAAATAGCCTCCGTGACGAAACCCCCGGTACCGAGAGCCACGATACGGAAAACATTGCCGAGACGCGTCGCCGCCGATCCCATCTCGGGGGATCCCGGAGATCGCCTCCGGCACCCTCGCCGGAGAGGGGATTCATCTCCCGAGGACTCTACGCCGCCATGGTCGCCTCCGGTGTGATGTGTGAGTAGTCTACCCCTGGACTATGGGTCCATAGCAGTAGCTAGATGGTTGTCTTCTCCCCATTGTGCTATCATTGTCGGATCTTGTGAGCTGCCTATCATGATCAAGATCATCTATATGTAATTCTATATGTTGCGTTTGTTGGGATCCGATGAATAGAGAATACTTGTTATGTTGATTATCAAAGTTATGCTTATGTGTTGTTTATGATCTTGCATGCTCTCCGTTACTAGTAGATGCTCTGGCCAAGTAGATGCTTGTAACTCCAAGAGGGAGTACTTATGCTCGATAGTGGGTTCATGCCCGCATTGACACCTGGGACAATGACGAGAAAGTTCTAAGGTTGTGTTGTGCTGTTGCCACTAGGGATAAAACATTGATGCTATGTCTAAGGATGTAGTTGTTGATTACATTACGCACCATACTTAATGCAATTGTCTCGTTGCTTGCAACTTAATACTGGAGGGGTTCGGATGATAACTCTGAAGGTGGACTTTTTAGGCATAGATGCAGTTGGATGGCGGTCTATGTACTTTGTCGTAATGCCCAATTAAATCTCACTATACTCATCATGATATGTATGTGCATTGTCATGCTCTCTTTATTTGTCAATTGCCCAACTCGTAATTTGTTCACCCAACATGCTCGTTCGTCTTATGGGAGAGACACCTCTAGTGAACTCGTGGACCCCGGTCCAATTCTCTTTACTCGAAATACAATCTATCGCAATACTTGTTTTACTGTTTTCTCTGCAAACAATCATCTTCCACACAATACGGTTAATCCTTTGTTACAGCAAGCCGGTGAGATTGACAACCTCACCGTTTCGTTGGGGCAAAGTACTTTGGTTGTGTTGTGCAGGTTCCACGTTGGCGCCGGAATCTCCGGTGTTGCGCCGCACTACATCCCGCCGCCATCAACCTTCAACGTGCTTCTTGGCTCCTCCTGGTTCGATAAACCTTGGTTTCTTTCCGAGGGAAAACTTGCTGCTGTGCTCATCATACCTTCCTCTTGGGGTTGCCCAACGAACGTGTGAAATACACGCCATCAAGCATATTTTCCGGCGCCGTTGCCGGGAGATCAAGACACGCCGCAAGGGGAGTCTCCACTTCTCAATCTCTTTACTTTGTTTTTGTCTTGCTTTATTTTATTTACTACTTTGTTTGCTGCACTTATATCAAAACACAAAAAAATTAGTTGCTAGCTTTACTTTATTTACTGTCTTGCACTCTATATCAAAAACACAAAAAAATTAGTTACTTGTTTTACTTTACTTAATATCATGCATGTTTTTATTTCACTAGTTAAACATAATGGAAAACAACAAAAATATGAGAGATCTTTATGAACTTTATCTTGAATTAGGACATGATGTGTTTGAAGAGAGAATTAAAAAACCCATGGAACTTTATATGCATGCTAATGGGAATGTTATTACTATGGATGCTTTGAACACCATTGTTGCTAATACTTTGGAAAATTCTAAGCTTGGGGAAGCTGGCTCTGATGAGCATGATATTTTTAGTCCCCCAAGCGTTGAGGAGAAAATTTTCTTTTATGATTACAATATGCCTCCTACATATGATGATAGCCACTTTGTTGAATTTGCTCCCACTACAACTAATAAGATTGATTATGCTTATGTGGAGAGTAATAATTTTATGCATGAGACTCACGATAAGAATGCTTTATGTGATAGTTATATTGTTGAGTTTGCTCATGATGCTACTGAAAGTTATTATGAGAGAGGAAAATATGGTTGTAGAAATTTTCATGTTACTAAAACACCTCTCTATGTGCTGAAATTTTTGAAGCTATACTTGTTTTATCTTCCTATGCTTGTTACTTTGCTCTTCATGAACTTGTTTATTTACAAGATTCCTATGCATAGGAAGCACGTTAGACTTAAATGTGTTTTGAATTTTCCTCTTGATGCTCTCTTTTGCTTCACATACTATCTTTTGCGAGTGCATCATTAAAACTGCTGAGCCCATCTTAACGGCTATAAAGAAAGAACTTCTTGGGAGATAACCCATGTGTTATTTTGCTACAGTATTTTTGTTTTATATTTGAGTCTTGGAAGTTGTTTACTACTGTAGCAACCTCTCCTTATCTTAGTTTTGAGTTTTGTTGTGCCAAGTTAAGCCGTTGATAGAAAAGTAAGTACTAGATTTGGATTACTGCGCAGTTCCAGATTTCTTTGCTGTCACGAATCTGAGCCCACTGCCCTGCAGGAAGCTCAGAAAATTATGCCAATTTACGTGCATGATCCTCAGATATGTACGCAACTTTCATTCAATTTGAGCATTTTCATTTGAGCAAGTCTGGTGCCATTTTAAAATTCGTCAATACGAACTGTTCTGTTTTGACAGATTCTGCCTTTTATTTCGCATTGCCTCTTTTGCTATGTTGGATGAATTTCTTTGATCCACTAATGTCCAGTAGCATTATGCAATGTCCAGAAGTGTTAAGAATGATTGTGTCACCTCTGAATATGTCAATTTATATTGTGCACTAACCCTCTAATGAGTTGTTTCGAGTTTGGTGTGGAGGAAGTTTTCAAGGATCAAGAGAGGAGTATGATGCAACATGATCAAGGAGAGTGAAAGCTCTAAGCTTGGGGATGCACCCGGTGGTTCACCCCTGCATATATCAAGAAGACTCAAGCGTCTAAGCTTGGGGATGCCCAAGGCATCCCCTTCTTCATCGACAACATTATCAGGTTCCTCCCCTGAAACTATATTTTTATTCGGCCACATCTTATGTGCTTTTTCTTGGAGCGTCGGTTTTTTTTTGTTTTTGTTTTGTTTGAATAAAATGGATCCTAGCATTCACTTTATGGGAGAGATACACGCTCCGCTGTAGCATATGGACAAGTATGTCCTTGGTTTCTACTCATAGTATTCATGGCGAAGTTTCTCCTTCGTTAAATTGTTATATGGTTGGAATTGGAAAATGATACATGTAGTAATTGCTATAAATGTCTTGGGTAATGTGATACTTGGCAATTGTTGTGCTCATGTTTAAGCTCTTGCATCATATGCTTTGCACCCATTAATGAAGAAATACATAGAGCATGCTAAAATTTGGTTTGCATAATTGGTTTCTCTAAGGTCTAGATAATTTCTAGTATTGAGTTTGAACAACAAGGAAGACGGTGTAGAGTTTTATAATGTTTTCAATATGTCTTTTATGTGAGTTTTGCTGCACCGGTTCATCCTTGTGTTTGTTTCTAACAAGCCTTGCTAGCCTAAACCTTGTATCGAGAGGGAATACTTCTCATGCATCCAAAATACTTGAGCCAACCACTATGCCATTTGTGTCCACCATACCTACCTACTACATGGTATTTTCCAGCCATTCCAAAGTAAATTGCTTGAGTGCTACCTTTAAAATTCCATCATTCACCTTTGCAATATATAGCTCATGGGACAAATAGCTTAAAAACTATTGTGGTATTGAATATGTAATTATGCACTTTATCTCTTATTAAGTTGCTTGTTGTGCGATAACCATGTTTATCGGGGAACGCCATCAACTCATTGTTGAATTTCATGTGAGTTGCTATGCATGTTCGTCTTGTCTGAAGTAAGGGCGATCTACACTCGAGTTGAATGGTTTGAGCATGCATATTGTGAGAGAAGAACATTGGGCCGCTAACTAAAGCCATGTTCCATGGTGGAAGTTTCAGTTTTGGACAAACATCCTCAAATCTCTAATGAGAAAAGAATTAATTGTTGTTGAATGCTTAAAGCATTAAAAGAGGAGTCCATTATCTGTTGTCTATGTTGTCCCGGTATGGATGTCTAAGTTGAGAATAATCAAAAGCGAGAAATCCAAATGCGAGCTTTCTCCTTAGACCTTTGTACAGGCGGCATAGAGGTACCCCTTTGTGATACTTGGTTAAAGCATATGTATTGCGGTGATAATCCAGTGTAGTCCAAGCTAATTAGGACAAGGTGCGGGCACTATTAGTACACTATGCATGAGGCTTGCAACTTATAAGATATAATTTACATGATGCATATGCTTTATTACTACCGTTGACAAAATTGTTTCATGTTTTCAAAATCAAAGCTCTAGCACAAATATAGCAATCGATGCTTTTCCTCTATGAGGACCATTCTTTTACTTTCAATGTTGAGTCAGTTCACCTATTTCTCTCCACCTCAAGAAGCAAACACTTGTGTGAACTGTGCATTGATTCCTACATATTCGCTTATTGCACTTATTATATTACTCTATGTTGACAATATCCATGAGATATACATGTTACAAGTTGAAAGCAACCGCTGAAACTTAATCTTCTTTTGTGTTGCTTCAATACCTTTACTTTGAATTATTGCTTTATGAGTTAACTCTTATGCAAGACTTATTGATGCTTGTCTTGAAGTGCTATTCATGAAAAGTCTTTGCTTTATGATTCACTTGTTTACTCATGTCATACACATTGTTTTGATCGCTGCACTCACTACATATGCTTTACAAATAGTATGATCAAAATTATGATGGCATGTCACTCCAGAAATTATCTTTGTTATCGTTTTACCTCGCCGGACGAGCGAGAACTAAGCTTGGGGATGCCGATACGTCTCCAACGTATCGATAATTTCTTGTGTTCCATGCCACATTATTGATGTTATCTACATGTTTTATGCACACTTTATATCATATTCGTGCATTTTCTCGGAACTAACCTATTAACAAGATGCCGAAGTGCCGCTTCGCTGTTTTCACGCTGTTTTTGGTTTCAGAAATCCTAGTAAAGAAATATTCTCGGAATTGGACGAAATAAAAGCCCGGAGGCCTATTTTCTCACGAAGCTTCCGGAAGACCGAAGACGAGACGAAGAGGGGCCACGGGGAGCCAAACCCTAGGGCGGCGCGGCCCCCTTGGCCGCGCGGCCCCGTGGTGTGGGCCCCCGTGCCGCCTCTCGACTTGCCCTTCCGCCTACAAATAGCCTCCGTGACGAAACCCCCGCACCGAGAGCCACGATACGGAAAACATTACCGAGACGCCGTCGCCGCTGATCCCATCTCGGGGGATCCTGGAGATCGCCTCCGGCACCCCGCCGGAGAGGGGATTCATCTCCCGGAGGACTCTACGCCGCCATGGTCGCCTCCGGTGTGATGTGTGAGTAGTCTACCCCTGGACTATGGGTCCATAGCAGTAGCTAGATGGTTGTCTTCTCCCCATTGTGCTATCATTGTCGGATCTTGTGAGCTGCCTATCATGATCAAGATCATCTATATGTAATTCTATATGTTGCGTTTGTTGGGATCCGATGAATAGAGAATACTTGTTATGTTGATTATCAAAGTTATGCTTATGTGTTGTTTATGATCTTGCATGCTCTCCGTTACTAGTAGATGCTCCGGCCAAGTAGATGCTTGTAACTCCAAGAGGGAGTACTTATGCTCGATAGTGGGTTCATGCCCGCATTGACACCGGGACGAGTGACGTAAAGTTCTAAGGTTGTGTTGTGTTGTTGCCACTAGGGATAAAACATTGATGCTATGTCTAAGGATGTAGTTGTTGATTACATTACGCACCATACTTAATGCAATTGTCTCGTTGCTTGCAACTTAATACCGGAGGGGGTTCGGATGATAACCTCGAAGGTGGACTTTTTAGGCATAGATGCGGTTGGATGGCGGTCTATGTACTTTGTCGTAATGCCCAATTAAATCTCACTATACTCATCATGATATGTATGTGCATTGTCATGCTCTCTTTATTTGTCAATTGCCCAACTGTAATTTGTTCACCCAACATGCTCGTTCGTCTTATGGGAGAGACACCTCTAGTGAACTCGTGGACCCCGGTCCAATTCTCTTTACTTGAAATACAATCTACTGCAATACTTGTTTTACTTGTTTTCTCTCGCAAACAATCATCTTCCACACAATACGGTTAATCCTTTGTTACAGCAAGCCGGTGAGATTGACAACCTCACTGTTTCGTTGGGGCAAAGTACTTTGGTTGTGTTGTGCAGGTTCCACGTTGGCGCCGGAATCTCCGGTGTTGCGCCGCACTACATCCCGCCGCCATCAACCTTCAACGTGCTTCTTGGCTCCTCCTGGTTCGATAAACCTTGGTTTCTTTCTGAGGGAAAACTTGCTGCTGTGCTCATCATACCTTCCTCTTGGGGTTGCCCAACGAACGTGTGAAATACACGCCATCAACATACTGTAAGGATTACTCATACTTCCAAAAGGACTGAAGCCGTCTGTGGCAAAACCTAGTCTTATGTTACGAGGATCTTTAGCAAACCAATCAAACTTGCCATCAAAGTGCTTCCATGCCTCACCATCAGCAGGGTGCCTCAGTACATTGGGCTCAACAACCCTCTTCTCTTTGTGCCATCTAGTATGTGTTGACATTTCCTTTTTAACAAATAGTCTCTGCAACCTTTTAATTATAGGAAAGTACCTTAACACCTTGTGAAGGATTTTCTTTTTTCCAGTAGGGTCTCTATATCTTGATAATCCACAAACATGGCAGTTCGTATCGTCCTTGTGATCTCCCCAAAATAAAGAACAATCAAACTTGCATGCATGAATTGTCTCATAACCAAGCCCAACATCGAAAGAACACTCTTAGCATCGGCATATGATTTGGGAAAGTCCACATCTGGCAAAGCTGTACGTAAAAGCTGAAGTAAGAGATCAAATCCTCTGTTTGTTATCCGGCTGTATGATTTGACATGAAGGAGCTTAATGATGAACGACAACCTAGTGAAAGAGGTGCATCCCTCATAAAGTTCTTTTTCGCTGACTCAATTAGATTAGCATACAGATTTGGCAGGTCAGGACCTTTATTTCCAGACTTCTGCAGTTCATCGATCATACTAGACGAATCATCAACATAACAATCACCATTGTCTTCCTCTTCATCGTTGTCACTATCATACGCACCATCATCGTTTCTATCCCGCCCTTCGTCATCACTAAAATCTTCCCCATGTCTAGTCCATCTTGTATACGTCATGGACATACCCGAACAATTGCGAGTGATCCTCGACTGTTTTTATATCCCGACGTATCAGATTTAGGCAGTCCTTGCAATGGCACAAGATTGGTTCATTCGTATTGTCCAAGTGTTCTCGCGCAAACTTGATGAAATCCCTAACACCTGCCATGTACTTTGTTGTGAACTTCTTGGTGCCATCGGTTATCCAACTTCGATCCATTGCCTACAATTCGGTTAAGAACATGCCAACGTTCTTCGAACAGATCTTGACAACTGATTAAAAAATCTAGACCTAACGAACAATCGGGAGAACTCACCGATGATGCGTCTCGCCGCCACCACAATGGAGCCTTCACGGAATTCTTCTCACCTCGACGAGAACCCTAGTCGATTCGATCGTTAGCAAGAGCACCTATATAGGCCGTGTCCGCTAGCGGCGCGACTTAAACGAGGCACCCTCGGCCGACATAAATATTAATAAGGGAATTATTATGTCGTAACATCTAGATCACACCATTGAAATAAATATGTAGAATAGACTACTTACGGATCCGAGATCAAAATTCCATATCTACCTTAGCGGTAAGACTCCGCGTCGGTCACGCCGAAGCCCTTGTTCGATTCTTCCAAACCACAACTTTTACTTAATTAAATATGTTCCTGACAAGTGGGTCACGCATGATATATAAAACTAATAACATTTAATAAAGTAACTTAGTAATATTGCGTCACCTCGATCTTTTATTTCGTCACCTATTAACAGACACGATGGAAGCCCTTCCCGCTTGGGTAATGGGTGGCGATTTTTTCTTGACGAGAAATCATACCGTCAAGCATTACCTTAAATGCTTGACGAAAGATGAATTCGTCACCTATAAGGACACATCCATGACGGTATGCATTTTTGTCACCAGGGTTTTCGTCAACAAATCACCCATCTCTTGTAGTGCGCGTTGGATTAGAACAGGATCTAACGGCTCATGCGTGTCGTCGTCGACAGCGAGAGAGAAGCTCGCCGGCGGCGCAGGTAGGGGGTCGGAGGGCTTACGGTGGCTCCAGCTAGGATTGGCAGTATGCTCGACGAGGTTGTAGACGACGGCGAGGCTCCTGGTAGCAGTGGCGTCGCTTGGGGAGGCCTGGATCGACGGCGATTGCTGCAGAGCTTCCGTGGCAGTGATGCGTCGATTGTCCTTGCTCCGGCGATGATTGGGGTGGCTACTGGTGCTGAGCGAGGCGGTGGTGAGTGGTGATCATGGTGGTGTGCTTGGATCGTCGAGGGGAGGCCTCTATTTATAGTCGCGCGTGGGTGCTGGGGTGCCGTGGCAATGGCGACAAGGGCGCGGCCGCTCCGGTGGGCTAGAGGGCTAGGCGACGACGGGGTCGTGTTCACGACGTCACCGCGGTCCTCGGAGCGTCAACGGCGCGGTAAACGGTGGCGTACGGTGGTCGGGCGAGCGCGTGTACTGTCGCGGCCGTGGCGGGCGCGTTCGTCCTCTCCGGCGGCCGTGGTCGCCAAGGCATGACGCCGGCGTGTACGGCGAGCTCCGCGTGGCGAGGAGGGTACCGTGGCGCGCGGATATGGTCGGGGTACGGCGAGATTTGGCGAGCGCCGCGTGGCCGGGTCGCGCGCGTCCGTGCGCCAGTGACGTCGCCCATGCCGCTCGCGGCGTACCTGGGCGCGCGTCGTCCGGGTCTTGTCGGCGTCCTCGCGATCGATGGCGAGTACGGGCGATCTCAGCAGGTCGTGGGCTACGCGTTGGACATGGTGGTCGTGGCGATGGTGGAGAGAAAAGAGGGGAGGCGTGTCGAGGGCGACGTGGTCGGCATGGCCATGGCCGGCCATGATCTGGTCGTGTCCATGGCGTGTTCTTGCATGGGTTAGGTTGAGTGATGTCCAGGGGACTTGGTTTAGCCAAGAAATGGTCAAGGGGCAGCAAGGTTTGATCACAATTTGAGAATGGGGATTGTTGAATCTGTTTCAATGTCTCATCTTTGCTTGCTCCTATCTCTTGATCCAGAAAGATTTTGGTAAGATGATCTTCACAAAAGTTGTTCACCTTGTTGTGTACTTGGATTACATGCCAAGAGTTGGATTTGTTTAGTTTAGAAATTTTGAAATAGAGAGGCTCAAAGTGGTGACCAGACTATAAAAGTCAGAAATGACCATTATCTCATGTGATCATATTTTCAATTTTGAAATTGGTTTAAAAGGTATAAATTTGATTCTCAAAGTTGTAATTACTCTTTAATAACATACTACAACTATTGGTGAAGATCAAATGGGTCTAGGATCAAATTTACAAAAATAACATAGAACATATGTTAGGGTTTTTAGGGTTTTTATAATATTTGATTTCTTTCTCTTTTGATGGATTTGATTTATGATGATCACTTGATCACTCTAGGGTTTTGGAGTTCATCACATACACAAAGTAACAATCATCATGGCATATCACTCAAAATGCACAAGTCCTATGCAGGGTACTATATGCAAAGTAGAAGTTTTTGTTGGTTCTGAATTTGGATACTTGGAATTGTTCTTCTTCCTTTATTTAAAAATTGGGATGTTACAAAAACACTTTCTAATAATGTTAATTTCATATAAACAATCTTTATATATTTGAAGTAATTTTTAGTCAAACGAAAAGCACGTAAAACAATGACGCCTTATTCCTTGGATTGGAGGTAGTATAGCTTACTAAGTTTTGTTATACCATGAGACTAGTGTAGACTTAGATCCCGAATAATTACTTTGAGATTAGCAAACGGTTATCTAGTAACTGCTGTAAACGAAGTGTTCTTCATACATATGGAGAAGTATGATGTAGTTCTACATTATTGCGAGATGGGAATTTCTACTCCAACGATTTATAGATACACTTTGGCCCACTCATGTATTATGATGTTCTTCATCATCTGGTCGGACACTGACTATGTCAACGAACATCTATAACATGAACGATTTTCACCTCAGGTTATGTAACATAGCTGAGTTTCAGCTCACGCTATGTAAATTATTGAGAAGCAATACGATATGTATTCGTAAGTAATATGAAAGTTTCACATGATAAAGATCCTCATGTTAGATGTAGAAATCATTGTAGTTATGAGCAAGGCTCTCGACATTGACTATTGTCGCGGAAAGTCTTCCGGACATGTTCACTTATATCCGAACCCATAGGATCATACATTTAAAGGATTAGAGATATTTAGAATCTGAGTGCAATAGAATATATGAATGAAGTGGTTCCGAAAGTAGTTCTGAGAGTCTCATAATGATATAGAGGTGTCCAGAATATGACCTAGACTATTCAAAATGGTTTCATACATTTATGAAAAACTCTAGAAGGATACACAGACAGATGGGAACATCTAAAATAGGGAAGGTTCCAGAAGGATCTGTAAGGGGAGGCACAGAGAGGCACCATGTGCCAACGGTCGCATGGGCCCTTCATGGCAATCCGCACTAAGAGGAGGGCACGGATTGGGGGGAGGGGACTAAAGGGTGGGGCGGAGCTAACCCTAGCAGCACCACCCCACCGCCCAAGCGTCAACTCGCTAGCAGCATCCTGGAGATCTCCGCCGACATCACCATGTCTTCTTCATGGAGTACTTCTGGATCATTATCATCGTCTAGATCTAGTCTAACCAGTGATCACCGAAGTGTTGCCGGATCTTCATTAGCACTTTCCTGCTTTGTTCGTACTTAATAACACGCTCGACGCGATGATACCTTCTCTTGTATGTGTGGATACCATACCATAGAGGTGTTGCACGTGAAACATTTGGTTGCGGGATAATACATCTTGTCGCGGATAGACAAGTCTAAAGGAACCGGCTCGTGTCTCTTCTACATGATAAGAATTCGAGGATATGAATCTGTCACGTCCCTCTCGCATATGATCTTGCTTATGTGCTAATTGTTTTTGTTTGACATAGCGCGTTCCCTAACAAATTCACTCCACTAGATGTGGAACTACCCCCTCAATTTGGCAATTTTATTTCCACGCTCACTCTTGATGGCCAGCATATCCACCATAATGTTAAATAGAATGCGTGAGAGTCGCCTTTCCTTAACTATTTTCAACTGGAAGTAACGGCAAACATCATAATTGAATTTAATGGACACACTATCTCGAGTGATAAAATTATAGATCCAAGCATGCCACACTTCGGAAAATCCTTTCACTTTTAGAGATGTTGAAGAAATGACCATTTGAATTTGTCATATGCCTTATCAAAATCAATTTTATAAATTATCTAATTCCTTTTCTTGGTGTAGTTCATGGACCGTCTCATGAGGAATCATCACCCCATCTAGAATATTTCTCCCTTGCATGAAGGTTACTTGAGTTAGTCAAACCACACGGTCTGCCATCCAATTAAGCATATTAGTTGCAGTATTTGTAGCATTTGTGGGTTTTGTGAATATTTTGAAGCTAAGATTATAAAGATATATCGGCATGTAGCATAGTTTTTATCTCACCAAAATGAATCCAAAACTAGTCAGTTGTCTTAGAATTAAGTTTTAAATTTTTTTGCAACCTTTAACTTAAGGACGACTAGTAGGATTTGTATATCTTGGTTACTAACCAAGCCTATTCCTCAGAATAAACTGCAACTCGAATTAGTGTCCTTGAGGACTTAAATTCAAGTGTTGGGTTTATACATTGGCTCCCTAGCCAAGTGAGTTAGGTTGTCCTTGATAACTCAGATTAGCAAAGCATTTATGTTTGTGTACAATTTTTCTCTTTCATCTATTACTATTGTATCAGACACGAGGTATTTTCATTTCTACAAAAACCAGCAGATTACCACACAAAAAACATGAAAATGCTAAAGTTGAATGTTTGCATGCACGTTTCATGCCGATAGAAGGAACAGAGCGGAGTAGCAAACTGGACATTCATAAATCATAAACGCACAAATACATCTGAGTTGGCTGTTGCGATGATCACACCTCTCAATTTCAACTCAATGACGACTCGATTGGAGCGACGGCTGGTTCTTCGTCATCCCTTTTCTTTTCCACGGACGCCTCCTCCGCTGCTGTTAGCTGATCTGTGTTTGCGGCATCATTCAAAGCAACGGCTTGTTTTCCGTCAGACTCCCCTGCAATTGGTGGTATGTAAAAATCAAATCAAATCAAACTGAAATCTAACTAGTGCATGGTTTTGTTACTATTAGGAATGGAGGAAATGGAAAATACCATCATCATTTCTCGACATGGCCGCTGACGTCGCCTCCTCTGGCTCCTGAGGTACAACGCTCTCGTCCTCTTCCTGCTGGACGTTGAGCTCCCCGACGTTGACCACCTCTTCTGCCTCCTTCGATTGCTCTGTCTCGTCGTCGGCCTCGCTGGCCGCCTCCTCAACGGCGGTAGGTTCCGGCAGCTCTTGGTCGGTTCGCAATCCATCATCATTGCCAGACGGCGTAGATTGCTCTACTGCCTCCACCTCGGACGCGGCGGGTGATGTGAGGTTTTCGTCCTCGTTGGCCACCGGTGGTGCAGCGGCGGAGGCGACAGTTTCGTCGTAATTGGTCGTCGTCGGTGCATCCACGTCGACAGTGGGTGCGCCTTCGTCCTCCGTGGAAGCCGGAGCAGCCGTGGACATGAAACCTTCGTCCTCGTTAGCCGTCGTCGAGGCCGCCGCGTCGACGGTGGCTGCAACTTCGTCCTCCGGGGCCTCTGGAGTAGCCGCATCGGTGACGCTTTCATCCTTTTTCGCCACCGGAGAATCTATGGAGGCGACACTTCCGCTCGGCTTGGCCACAGGAGTCACCGTGAAGGCGGCAACGTCAACTGCCTCGCCGACCGGAGCAACCGGCAGGATACGACCGTCGACCTCCTCGGCCAACGGAGCGGACGCGAATGAGACGAGTTCGTCCTCCTTGGCCACCGGCGCAGCCACGCCGTCGTCCCCGGCCACCGTGGCAGCCGGGATGGCAGCCGGGAAGTCGGTAATCTCATCCTCCTCGGTCGCTAGCGCATCAGCCGAGATGAGGGCACCGTCATCTGCCACGGCGGCAACGCCCACCGGGCCGTCGGCGAAGGTGACAGTGCTGTCATCCTCGTCCACAGCGATCTCCTCGATGTCTTTCTCGGTCGACCACCCCTCCTCGTCGTTTGCGCCGGCCGACGACACTCCCTGATCTTCGTCTTCTCGCTCGTCTGCCACGATCGACACCTCGACAGGCTCGCCATTCTCGGTCCCCTCTTCTTCCTCCTGCACGATGACGACGCTCCCGGTTACCGATGCCACGTCGTCCTTGATCGGATCGGCGACGACTTCCTTGTCCCTGACGCCCTCGTCTTTCTTCTCCACGGTGAACTTCTCGCTCGCCGTCTCCTTCTCTCCCGTCTCGTCGGTGGTGGCTATTGCTACTTCCTTACCGTCCTTCTTGATCTCCTCCCCCTCTTTCTTCTCCCCGATTACCTTGGCGCCGATCACGGTCGACGGCACCTCGTCGCTGCCCTTAACAACGGGGGCCGCCGCACCGGCCTTGCCGCCCCCCTTCACGACGGCCTTCTCTGGCGCCGAAGCCGCCTTGTGATGCTTCGCAACGTCTCCATTGTCCTTCGCGGCGAGCGGCTGATGTGCGCCGGTGGCGACGACGCTGGACTTCCGCCGGAAGAGCTTGCGGCTGCACCTGCCGCTGCCGTCGCTGCTGATCACGGCTTCCTTGGAGGTGCCGCAACCCATGGCGCGACGCGAAGGAGGGAATGCCGGGGATCGATTTGAGGCGGTGAGAGGTCCATGGCGGATTTAGGGTGTTATATATATCCTGCATGCGCGCGGCGTTGCAAAATTAGGGGAACAAAAGCGAGCCGGAGGTTGTTGTGGCATGTGCGTCTTGATAGCCTAATTGCAGGCTAGCTCATCGTCACTGCTGTTTAGGTGTGTTTTGAGTTTGAACAGAGAAATTTCTAAATGCGAATTGTAGATTAATCCGCTAAATGTACAATGCAATAAATCAATCGAAGCCTGGTAAACAGATAAAAGTACTAGTACACTACCATAATGCATAATTCTTTCCAGGTTTTAAGGTTTGAAAATTCGATTTCAGAGCTAAGAATCGCTGAAATTGGCTATGTAATTCACATTTTCTTTTGATACAGATATATCCAATTGCATATCTATATTTTTTTCTTTTCAAAATGTAACTCAAGATGTGTCTGAATATTTTTTTTTTGGATATTTTCACAACTGTTTTTTACAACAAAATTTACGGTACCCGGTACTCCAGAACGACACGGTGAAGTACCAAGCATATCTAACCGTTCGTGATAAAGGACTAGTGTTATTATTATTATTCTGAAAGTGCCAAAAGGGCAATTTGCATCAATATGCACTTTCACCATGACTTCAACGTCTAGATTAGAGCATCTCCACTCGTCCCCCCGACGAGGCCCCCGAGCGACATTTTTCCCATCCGGACGGCGAAATTCGGCCCAGTCGCGCCCCCGGTTCCTCGTTTTCGTCCGGATTTTGCCCTTCATCCATCCGGCGAGCCCACGCCATCCCCGCCCCCCCGGGGACCTATCGGGGACTCCGGATGAGTGAAAAGCGGGGAAGGGCCCGATCTGTCGGTGACTCGACACACGAACCCCACCGCCACCTCGCTCAAAATCTCCCCCACCCCTCGTATCTCTCTCGCCGCCGGCACCACACCGCCGGCTTGTTGCCCAGATTCCGCCGTCCCTCTTTCCCCACCTGCCTATATTCCGCCGTCTTTCGACGACGGCCTATCTGGCCTCAAAGAGTACGAAAAATTGTGAAATTGTGTGCTTCATTTGTTTCAGCACTTGTTAAACATTGTACTGATTGTCGCCGAATTTTTTTCAGCAATTTTCGTACTCTTTGTCGTCGAACTTGTTAAATTTTATGTTAAATTTGTTTGAAATATGTCAAATGGTCGAGGTTGGGGGTTTCCTGCCGGGGGGACGGCTGGAACTTCGGCGCTCCCCAGGCCAAATCTTCCTCCAATCCGGACGAAAATTTCGCCGGATTTGGGCGTGGGGAGCGCCACCGAGTGGGGATGCTCTTACCCACAGAGGACGCCAATTAAATCAGGAGCATCAATGATTGCTCTGAGATTGACATTTAATATAGCATCAAATTAATACACTTGCTTTAACTTTTCTATACCAGTTGGATACGACTTTGAATAGCCCAACTAAGACCAATTAGTGCAATCAAATGTAGCAACATGGAACTAAGCCTTGACTACATAACAATAAGCATGACAAGAACTTGATTTTAGAGTTCCTCCGAAGGAAAATACAAAGGACTCAGATTTGTGCATTACTATTTGAGGCCTCTGTTTACAAATATTATTTGTGCATTTTTCGCAGATTGTTACAAAATCTCATCAACAATTTAAAAATGGTTTCACAATTAGTTAATTGCACCACAAGTGCTTCACAATTTTACAGAAATAGAAAAACCAACCTCGTTCCAAATCTTAGAGCAAATGAAAAAAAAATGCAGTTCGGATGGATTTACAACGACTAATTCATTTTGTCAATCTAAGAATTTTTAGTTGGATTTTGACAAGGATCTCTCAATTTGGGCCATTGCAAAAAAAAAGTACCAAAAAATGGAAACTACAATATGGAATTGGATGTAGTAGATTTGACACCTAATAAGAGAATAAAATCCAGATCAGACCAAAAATAGCCACACTGAATTACTAAGATCTGCATTCTCATCAAATTGAAAGAAAATCATCTCTGTCTACAGAAATGAATACCAAACTTAAGGAAAGTGGTGACACCCGAGCCATCATCTTCTCCCGGTGGCTCTCGTGGACGAGGCCGAGGCACGACTGGTAGAAGGGGCATCATGTCAGATCCGGTGAGCAACTGAAACAGGCGCCACCGCCCCACCACGGCAAAACGCTGCCTCGGCGTTGCGCCCCGCGGAAGGCCTCCACCACCCGAGCTAGCTCGGCTAGGAATCCCTTCTCTGCCGCCCGACCTAGGCCGCAACGCCACACTACCGTTGTGGTGGGGCATCACCGCGCGTTGGAGCTCGAGGGCTCGGAGGCGGGGAGGAGGGTGATGGGAACGGGGGCACGAGGGGCCTGTGAGCTCGAGGGCGCGCGGGGCGGTGAGCTTGAGGGCTCTATTCCAAATTAATTAACTCATGTTTAATTACATACGTATTTATCTATATACTAAAACACGTCTAGATACATATGATTTATTAATAATACTATTAAAAATATTGATCAAATTAAAAATGTTTGGTTGATGCAGAAGCTAGCGGACGGATGGACTATGCGTTATGTCCACGGGGACGCGACTGGGTAACAAATTGACGCTAGCGGTCCACTTCTTGTCCTCGATCCGTTTCCCCCCTTTCTTCCGAAATCCCTAGGCCGCCGCCGCCGCCATCCGCTTTACCCCATCTACTGCCCATCTGGCTGTGTTCATCTGTAGATCTGGTACTGAATCCTCTTCTATGTCGGTTGTGTATTTCTCAGATTCCATTCACGCGACTCGCTTGCTGAAAAGTTAAATCTTTTTTCACAGTGAGGATTAGAGCATTGGGGTTTTGCAGCTAGGAGAGGCGCGTTCATGGCGCGAGAACTGGAGCCTGCGGCAATAGCGGCTGGGGCCGGCGAAGCTCCAGTACCTCCGGCCGAGGCGCCCGCAGCAGGCTGGTCCTCGCTCCCGTCCGACCTCGTCCGCCGCGTCGCCGACTGCTTCCTCGCCACCAACGACGTCGACTGGTACATGGATCTCCGTGCCGTCTGCCACAGCTGGCGCTCAGCCACCGACGACCCCAAGAAGAATCCCATCGACGGCCGCTTCCACCCGCGTGAGTGGATCGTCCTCGACGGCGACGTGGTCTCCCAGAGCGATGACATGCGAGTCTTTGTGAACATCGGCACCGGCCGCTTCCTCCGCAAGAAGCTGCCGCGGCTCCGCCGCTACTACGTCGTCGCCATTACTTTCGGCGGCTTCTTCGTCCTCGCCGACAGGAGCCCGCCTCACGCCGCTCGCGTCCTCAATCCTTTCACCGGCGAACTGGTCCGTTACGCGGCACCTATGCCCCGGGACGCGGGGGTTGCTGTTTTCTTCTTCTCCGGCGGCATTCCGCACAACCTCACATTGCTCTGTGACTCATCTCGCAAGTACTACACGGCAGTTCCTGACAGCAAACGTTTCGACGCCCAAAGACTGGACGAATTCATTTACAACTACATGAGGAAGGCAGTGGTGGGCGGTGTCTACGCCAATGGCGGTGGGTGGGGGTCGGTGGCGTGTAGTACCATGTTAGACAATCTGTGTGAATTGACGGAGATGCTTCAGGTTGAGTTTGTCAAGTTCTTCTCGGGCGATCCATTTAGACACACCAGCGACGTCCGGTGTTTCTTGGTGGACTTTGGTGGACAAGCCATGTTCCTCACCAAGGCGCCGGGACGTGTTGGGGTTCTTGGGATCGAACCGGAGAACCAAAAGCTCGTACCCATGGAGACCATCGGCAAGTATGCCATCTTCATCGGCCATCACAGGTGCATGGTTGTTGATGCTGGCAAGTTCCCGTCCGTGGAGGCAAACTGTGTCTACTACACTCTACAGATTGGTCGATTCGCTGGCATCGTGAAGCACAACATCAGTGACGGGACAGACGAGAGGGTCTCTGGTTCCCTTGATTTCGTCGAGCAGAACAAGGAGTTTGTCCTTGATACTGCCCGTCCTTTCACGATCATCCAGGTTCTCTGCAGCTATACCCTCAACCTCAGGGGTTCTGAACTGGCCTGACAAGGGACGGCATAAGGCGTCGCCAAATCTTCTTCTGTCTTCGTGGTAGTGATTTCGGTGACCGACAATGCTATGCTTTTGTTTCGTTTTCACTTGTTCCGGCCAAGAAACAGGATGGCTAAGGAGTCTAGGTTAGATGGCCTGTGGTGGAACCACTGTAAGCTCTCTTAATTACGGCATGCTATGAAACTAATGCTAGATCTATTCTGCTTGATACTATCATTTGTCTGTGTGACCACTTATTCTTCTCTTGCATTACTTCTTAGCAATGCTATCTATCTAGTGGTTAATTTCTGGCAGCAATAGAAGTTGGATAAAATTTTGCCTACTTCTGAATTTACCTCATGCAATTGAATCTTAAAACATATGTCGTAGTTGTTCTCTGCGGGCTTTACTAATTCCGCAATCTGTATGCTATTGCTAGGGAAGAAACATGTTTTACTAGATTTGCTTACTGTTGGTCTGTGGAATTGCTGTCCGTTGCTGCCTGAGAGGGGAGGCGTTTTACTTTCACATATATACCATGTCCTCCTCTCAAGTTACCAGGTCTTGATTGAAACAAGCATTAAAAAATGTAGTGTTGATCACAAGAGCATGAACTGATCACTAAATTGGAGACTAGACTCAACAAATCAAGAAGTCAAACTTCTCTCTGTAATGCAGCAGCAGAAAGAGAAAATTTGTTTGAAACCTTGGAACATAGACCAGTGGGTGAGCCATGTGACAGCGGGTACATGCACAACTCCTAGCTTTTGTTCGTTGTACCCCTATAAATTCTTCATCTCAGGTACATCAAATCTCTGATTACAGCACACAGTAGCAGTTTTTAGCTTGCTGGAACGGATCACCGGGGAAACTATGTATAGAAGGCCACTGCACCTTTACACCTTTGTCGCGACTGTTAGTCTTCGTGAACACACCTGCACTCCTTATGGTAACTCATTGCTGCCACGGCGCTGCTCCAGTTCTTGTGAACCATGCTCGCCACAGTCTCGAGCTTCCTCCTTCCCACTGGCGTTCTTCGCTGCTGCCATAGCTTCCTGAAGCTCCTTTCCCTTCCCCCACAGAAACGCGTATAGCCCCAAGATGACTAGCAGTGTTCCCAAAATGCTGCAGACAACCATGGTATGTGCAATTGAGATTTGCCGTATTTGCTACAGTGCACAAGTGCGGATATCTGAAGAAATTGATCATGTTTAGTTTGTTGCTCGAGAAACGCACCTTCCTAAGAAGATGCTGGTGCCGAGCAGTGCCGAGTCCATGATCACAGTTGCTACCATGGCTAGAGAGTTGAACATGGAGGGGTAAATTGGCCCACGACGCTTCACCGCCCAAGACATTAGGATGAACGCAACACCGGTGTTGAATATTCCCTTAGGAAGTGAAATGAAAAGCAAAGCATTAATAAAGTTCCATGTTTCGTCAGTGTGAAATGACAAACCTGAATCCACCGTCAGTCTTACCGAGTAGACTACAGTGAAGAGCTGCAGGTCCCACTTAAGCCTCCATGCTGATGTGTCGTGGTCGATCAAGATGCCGATAACGAAAGCTTGCAGGCTCCCGGACAGACACGTCAGCGTCGTCGCCCAGTACCTAGATGGGAAAACCTTAGCTAGCCTAACCTGTAGATGCAATTGCAGAAATAGTTACATACTAGAATTAGTCAGGAAGGATATTACAAATACATGCAGTAGCATTATAACATAAAAGCCATAACAATCAAGAAGGCAATGAATCTTTTTCTTTTCAGTTGGGACATTGTAACACTCATTCTGAAGCACCTATAAATGTGGAAGTCAAGATTTATCCAGATTCCAGGGCCAGTATCAGTATGGCACCTGTATGATGAACCAGAAGGCGTATCCGAGGCAGCTAGCGCACAGGAATAGTGTGCCTGCGACCATATTGTGGTGAACTGCTGGAGTTGCTGCTGCATGAGTATGGGGCCTCAGCAGGTGGGTAGGCCAAGGATGGCGCAGCATCTTGCCTTTGTAGAGGGTGACCACCATTGTTCCCCCGACGCACGCCAAGATGCCCAGGAGCTTCATCTTGCCAGGCCAGCTTGTGAATGCCAGCTTCTCTGCCCTGAATTCAGAACCAGAGATGCATGTCATGGGGAGGTTGTTAACAATGTTAAACATAGTGCCATGATTTTTTCATGTCAGATTGCGCAAGCAAGTACCTGAGTGCGATGGCGACGAGGGAGGTGACGATGGGGATGAGGTTGAGAAAGATGACGGAGTAGGTGGCGTTGGTGCCGCGCAGGCCATAGTAGTAAAGCCCCATCGCCAGGATAACCCTATACACATATGTCAGGAAAACAAAAGTCAAGAATCCACTTCAAGACATGACAAAACACTAGAGCTACATTTGTTTGTCTCTTGCTTATCTGTGACTAGTCATCAGCCTAATGCCTGCCGAAGCAAATATGGCATGGATAGAATTGCCATTGGCCAAATTTATCTGCCCAAATTTACATTTATCTTACAAAGATTAGAGGTGTGACTGAATGGAAGATAATTGGAAAACAAAATTCAAGAGTCGACTTGAATTCATTGACAAAACAAGATTCGAATCCAAAAATTATCATGCTAAGTGTGTTTTGTCCTATGCTTTGCGAGTGGCTGTCGTCATCTGTGTTCATCGTCAGCAGCGTGGCAAATCATATATACTACCTCTGTCCATTTTTAGATGTCAAAAATTTATCTAAATTCGAATGTATCTACACATTTTTTAAGCATAGATACATCCAAATTTAGACGAACCACTGGACATTTATTAACGGACGGAGGGAGTAGCATGGATAGCATTGCCATTTGCAAATGTCTGCTCAACATTGCATTGATCTTACACAGAGTAGCGGAGTGAGCAGATGGAAGATAAGTGCTAACCCGAAAGTGGCGTTTATGGTAATCCAGCCACACTCGATGAGGTTGGGGACTTTCTTTGCTTTCCTGTGTGAGATAAAGATGATGCAATGATAAATTAGCAACGTCAGATAAGGCATGTAATTAACCCTTTCAAATTTGGACGGGGAGTAATTAATGTGCGAGGTTTGTCATGCCAATGCAGAGTAGTTGTACATGATCTATTTTGGTAACACCACTGTCGACAAGCAAGTACTAGAAATACTAATTGAAAATTGCCATCTTGAAAGTACTAAAGCGTCAAGCATTTGCTAACCAGCACATCTTGGTACATTCAACTGTATGAATCTGGGTTTTGTTTGCTGATGCATGATGCATGCAAGCTAGGAAGTATTTGCAATTAATCCAAAATCTACTTGGACGAACCGAAGTATTAACTTGAAAACTTTCTTATTTTATTATTACTTCTCCTTTTTCTTCCCAAAACATGGGCCACAGTCCCACGGTCGCAAACCTAATTGTGTGGATATCAGAAAAAGAACTAATCTACCCTCGATTGAATCTCTCCGTCCTGCTACTATCGTGTCTTAATTTTTCATGCACTGGACATCTGAAATTACCAGACTGCTCGATCGAAGAAGAAGAGGAGAAGACATGTTGATGGCTTCTGTAGATTTGAGGGTGCCACTTACCTCCAAGAACTGATCGCGTGCACAAATGTACTTATGTATATGCACAAACCTCTCGAAGAAGAAGGCGAGCGGCGCGACGGCGGCGGCGCCGATGAGGTTCCGGTAGGCGAGCAGGACGAAGGGCTGCATGCCGGTGTTGAGCGCAAGCTTGGACAGGAGCACCAGCACGATGGAGAAGAGCTGCACCAGCACCATGCTTGCCGGCAGCATCACGCTCTCCGCCGGGAAAACGGCCTTGCAGCCACCGCCGCCACCACCACTGACCTTCGCACCTCCCTCATCGGCCATGTCTTCGTCCCCGGCGGGTCCTCTCCTGTCCCTCTCTCTCCTATGTCCGGCGGAACGAGAGTGACGACCACAGGCCAAGCCGTGGAGTATTTATTACGGGTGAGCTGGGGGTGGGAAGTGGGAACACATGAATGTTAGAGCATCCCCACTCGTTTGGGCTCCCCACGTCCAAATCCGGCGAAATTTAGCGCCGGATGGATGTAGTTTTTGGCCCGGGGAGGCCCATTTTTCCAGCCGCGAGCCCATGGACGCGCACCCACCGCGTGCATAGCGACGGCGCAGTCACCGGGAAGGGCAATCGTCGGAGTTCCCTCGACGCATTGAACCGTCGCGAAGTGGACTCGGAGAGCCGAAACGACTCGTCGGGAACGGTCGAAGTGGCCTCGATGCGAGAACCGCCGTAATGGAGCACGAACTCCGCGGAAGAGCAACCGCCGCTCTCTTTCGTCGAGAGACCTACATATACGGTTTTCGACGGGCGACGCCATTCATCCGTTCTCTCGTCACCATCCTCCGTCAACCATGAGCGATATCTCTTGGCCATCGGACACCGACAGCGAGGGAAGCCGCCTGGATGGCGCCATTGGTGGGATCCAGCTGCATCGTCCGGTCAGCGACGATTCCCCCCGCCGGCCGGCGAGGACGAGTGGGACGACGAGGAGGAGGACGAAGAGGCCGTGGAGCAGGCCGAGGAGCGAGGCCGAGGAAGAGGCCGAGGAAGAGGAGGAGGAGCAGGAGCAGGAGGAGGAGCAGGAGGAGGAGGACGAAGAGGCTGATGAGGACGACGACGAGGAGGACTCAACTTTCTCCGACTCGGAGGACTCAACTTCCTCCGACGAGGAGGTGACGAGCCGGAAGCGTCGCCGCGACGACGATGAGGCGGGGCCTTCTAAGAAGAAGAAGAAGTAGTTTAGTTTTAAAGTTTTTATATGTAATTTTTATGTTTATTCGAATTATATTCGAAATATATATATAATCTATCTATGTTGCACCACTTGAGAGTTCAAAGCTTTCGTTCGACGAGGGTATTGCCGTAGATCGGGAAGACGAGGGTTTTGCCGTAGATCGGGAAGACGAGGGTTTTGCCGTAGATCGGGAAGACGAGGGTTTTGCCGTAGATCGGAGGCCATTGTCGCCGACAAGTTGGGGCCACGCGCGCTTTCGTTTCGTCCGGAGTCCCCGAGCGCTCCCCGGGGGGCCGGGGATGGTGTGGGATCGCCGGATGGATTTAGGCCCAAATCCGGACGAAAACGAGGAACCGGGGGCGCGACTGGGCCGAATTACGCCATCCGGATGGAAAAAACGCTCGCCGGGGGCCTCGTCGGGGGGACGAGTGGAGATGCTCTTACTTATGCATCGCTCTCCTCGTAGCCCAACAAATGTTGTTCGTGTTTGTTTGGATGCCCTCCACGTCAGCCCATCTACGAACAGTGTGCCACATGTGCCGAATCCAGCTCATACTATCTATCTGGTGCCCTCATTTGAGAACGTAATTTGTTTCCTTGCATTTTAATTACAATATATACACTAGCAGTACTCCTTGTTTGTTGCATCTTGAAAAATTAATTTTGTTTCCTACTCCGTAGCATTTTACCAACTACCGGTAGTATGATTTGTGCACTATACTCGAATATCTTTTGTTTTTACCGCTCTGCAGAATTATACCTTTCTATAGTTAACAGTCCATAAAAAAGCGGTACTATATTATTAAAAAAAGGATATAATCTATTATGCAGTACTATATTATTATTGTTCACTACTGGATTTTTTTGTTAATTGCAGTTTTAAATATTAATTATGTTTCCTAGCATTTTTTTTACTTAATATTATTTTAGAGGGAATGCTTGAAATGAGCCTGGCTTTGAATTACCGAAGACATCAACCGGCTAGAAGTTACACCAGGATTTACAACACACAAGTATAACCTCGTAAACCGAAAACCCAACAACAAAAGACAACACATAAACATCAACAAGCGCCAGGTTGAGGGAGTCTTGTCTTCTGTGGCACCGGAGAGAGCACGTCGTAGTCCACGCCAACAAACCTCTTACGCACCAAAACATTAGCCCAAGAGGGACTCGACGAAGGGCCAGCAAGGGGGGGGGGGGGGGGCTTGCGACGACGCCTCCAAGAAGGTGCATGGCGCGCGAATGCGTCATCATCGTCGGCAGAGACCGAGGTCCTGCAAAGATTTCACCTAGACCCCGAATCACCACCCCCCGAGCTCGGGCTAGGTCCAGACCAGAAACACAACATCTTCCACTGACATTGGGATAGGCACACCGGCGAAACTACGACCAAACGTCGACCTAGCAGAGCCTCCCAAGGCACTAGGTGGACCATCAGCTACCGAAGAAGGCCGTGTAAAAGTAGCCAGGCAGACGATGTGAGAGGGCTCGGACATCAGCCAGAGAAGCTTGCCCGAAGAGGGGGCACCAAGGGGAGCGAATGAGTTGGAGGGACGGAAGGGATCATCTTCGGGATGCCTTCAACAAGGTAACGACGCCCAAAAAGTGACGCCGTCACCAGCAATGTCAAGGCCATGCGTAGTTTTTTTTGCCTAGATCCCACCGAGTCAAAAACTTGGACGCCATCACAAGGACGCAGAGCGGACAGAATAGAACTCGCTACCGCACCTCCAAGCCAAGTCACACAATGATCTAGCCCCAACTACTACTGGTAGTATCTTTTGTTTTATTTGCTCCACTGTGGGATGACTTAGCATCCCTCCTGCCTTGGTAGCCGGCACAACCCTGTAAGTTGAGTGCAGTTTCGTAGTTGTCTCACAAATATCGTGTTTTAGGCACTTCCTTCTTTGTTGTTCGGGCTTCAGAAAGTTTCTTGGTCTAGATCATTTCTAACGGTAATTCTCAAACTATTCTC
The DNA here is from genome assembly GCF_022539505.1 of Lolium rigidum. Lineage (NCBI taxonomy): Eukaryota > Viridiplantae > Streptophyta > Magnoliopsida > Poales > Poaceae > Lolium > Lolium rigidum. Next base: position 37,056,024 of record NC_061513.1, on the reverse strand, counting down.
TTAAAATACAATTTGCGGACTTTCCTGTTTTCCAGATCTCACATTTTTCCTTCTACCACATCCATAGCCTTTGTCTTTTCACAAATACACTCTCACATTCCTCGTCATCAGATTTTCTTTCCTTTTTCCTCCTCGGCGGATGCTCGGGACAAGCCTCTGCCTCCGCACTTTGCATGCTGGTTGCGGAGGTTAGAGGTGAGTGTGGGAGATAGGTGGCGACCACAATTCACCATGAATTGTAATTTTGTGCAACGTTGGATATTTATTTTGCTATGGAGCATAATGCATGTCCATTTTTCTAGACTTCGAGCATTTCTAACAGTACCTCTCAAATTGTATTCTTGAAAGACTATTTAAGGCCCCTCAAACTCTTCAATTCTCATTTTTTGCTCTCTAACACGTGGGTCCACCATAAGTTTTTCCCCTTTTCTCTCTCTCTCTCCCTCTCCCCTATAGGGCATGGGTGCTCAAGGGGAGCCCATGGCCTCTGCACTTCACCAGCTGGTGGCAGAGTGAGAGGTGTACATGGAACTATCAGTGTGGCGTGAGAGGGTGCATGCGTGGCCGGACTACACTGTTCCGGCCGCCAAGCTCGTAGGTGACCAGAAGGGGCGACAATACGTCACGGAAGAGGTCAGACGAGCGGCGTCGACCTAGGGTTTGTGCAGAGGGGCGGGAGATGACGGACGACGATGTGGGAGATGCAGGGATGGGTGAGGGTGGATGATTGTAGCACGGTAAGAGGCACAAGCTGAAAAGAAGATAGCGAGGTCGGGTCAAATATGGGTTATAGTAAGGAGTCCATGCTTCAAGAGCTCATCACCGACTCCCCCTACGCCTCCGTCCAAGTTCTTCCATTCGGCTCGCTCGAAGCCTTCGACGACGCGTCCATGATGCGCTTGGGGATTACTGAAGGGAATATGCCCTAGGGGGCTAATCACATGTCCTACTCGCCGACAGAAGAAGGACCAAGATGGGGTCCAGTCGCCGGACGACTGGGCCGATACCCCCGGCGACTAGGCCCAAGTGCCAACGACTGGGCCAAAAACCCTGGCGACTGACATGTGAAGTTGGCGGATGAAGTCTTGGCGGTGAAGTAAGGCCCTCCGGCCTTTTAGCTACCAGATACGGGTGGTCTTATCCGCTGTAAACCCTAGACCGGGGTGCATATATAAATCCCCGGGCTAAACCCTAGAGATAGTCCGATCCCCCATTCTCCAAAACCCCTGCTCCCAGTTGCCATGCCGACTGGCTGAGCACCCTCATTGTAATCAATCTCAAGCAATACAAATCTAGCAGGACATAGGCCTTTTACTCCTCCGGAGAGGCTGGACCTGGGTAAAACCCTTATCTTGTGCACCTCGTTCCGTAGATGACTACGCTTCCCTTGCCCCGCAACCCCGATGCAAAATTTGAGGGGCCAAAAAAATTGAAGGGGGCTCCTTTTCGGTGGAAACCCTGAAAAATAAATCTGTGGGTTGGAGTAGGGGCTCTCCTGGAGATGGTCTTGGTGCTTATGGTGGACGGTCCAGATCTGTCACATAAGCACAATAGAAGGCCAAAACAAATCTGTTGTCAGCAGCTCAAGAAAGACAAGCGTCCACCCCTCTTGGTCAAGCGGTGCCCACCCCACCACCACTAGCCTTCACTTCCAAGGACATCTGATTTTGGGAGGACAGGCAGCTTTCTACTCCTCTGTTTCAAAAATGTAAAATGTTTAAGAATTAGTTAAAAGTTAAAATCTTACTAATTTTGACTAAATATTTTGGAAAATATATATACACGGTATTGAATGGATACATTAAGAAAATATATTTTATGTTAAATCTATTGATACTGATTTAGTATTGTAATTATTTATATTTTTATATAAAACTTGGGTAAACTTAGAAAACGTTGACTTTTGACTAAATTTTAGACGCCTTACATTTTAGGATGGAGAGAGTATATGCTAGTACATCACGCTGCGGTCTACGAGGTTTGCGATGGACATAAACTTTGGTACGAAAATAAGTTGTACATATGATTATTACCTTGTTAAGAGTAACATCCAAAAGCAAATAGACTGTAAGGGCATCTCCAACCGGGCGACCCAAACGGACGCGCTGGGCCGTCCGTTTTGGGCCGTTTGCGTGGCCGCCCGGACACGCGGACAGCGCCCCGCGTCCGCGTGTCCGTTTGGGTCGCACGCGGCGCCCAACGCGGCGACCCAAGGAGACGCCACGTGGTTCGTCTTCGTTGCGCGGCGCTGCGCCATGGCGAGGCCTCGACGGGACAGCCATGGTGGGCGGTGGAACGCGCGGGAAAGATCCCGCGCGCACCAAGGTTCCCGCGCGCGCGAAACGCCATTGGCGCGCGCTCGCGCCCAAGTTTCCCGCCAGACCGCCGGCTATAAAAGACGGCGGCGGTCTCACCCAGACCGCATCACCGTTCTCTTCCCCTCCACCTTCTCCGGCGCCATGCCGCGCACCCTTCGGTCCACATGGGCCAAGCTCTCCCTCGCCGCCCGGGCCGGGTTCCCGCGGACGGACGAGGAGGAGCGCGCGGACTCGCGGTGGGTCGCCGACGACGAGGCGCTCCGCGTCGCTGCAGGCGGCGGCAAAGAAGGCCGGTGACGCGGAGATGGGGGAAGCGGCCGCGGAGGGCGGCACGAGACCGCGGACGGGCCGGTACGCGGCCGTGGAGGAGGGGCGGACGCCGCGGAGGAGCCCGTCGCCGCGGAGGACCTCGCGGCGGCGAACATCAACGCCGCCATCGAGGAGCGTCTCGCCGACCTCACGCGCGTGACGAAGGAGCACGAGGGCATCCGGCGGGCCGGCCGCCGCCGCCAGGCGACCTCCTCGGCCGGAAGAACGAGCTGCTCGCTATGCGAGCAGCCCGTGACCTCATCCGGATGCCGTCGCCCGAGCGGCGCGCCCGGGAGGATCGCTGCGTCGGCGGAGCGCGGCCGGCAAGAGCGCATGCGCCGGCGGCGGGACAACCACGAGGCCCGGGCCGCCGGCCGCGTCCGCCGGAGGCGCGCACCGCCGTGGAACGCGCCGCCCTGCGGGAGCTTGAGCTATGCGGGAAGCGGATGGTTCCGCCGCAGGAGGCGGAGCGCGAGCGCGCCCGAGCTGCGCGGGCGGAAAGGAGGAGGATGATGCCCTCCGTCCAAGCTGCCGAGGCCCGCGAAGCCGCCCGCGCCGCCGCCGACGCCCGCGCCGCCGCCGACGCGCCACCCAGCCCGTAGGAAGCTGGAGTGGAATCCTCACGCGTACAGGCCGCCCGCGTCGAGTGAAATCCACGGCCCCGACGGCGAGCCGACGAGGAGTCGCCGGCGAGGCCGCCGGCCCCGTACGTATTTAGGATAGAAGTAGTAGCTAAAAAAAATTGTAATGAGTTCTATTTAATGAAAAATATTATTTATGCCTATGACACGCGGGCCAGGGGCGGACAGCGGGCGGACGCGAGCGACCAGCCTTTCGCGTCCGCGGCCACGCAAACCCGGCCAAGATTTGGGCCGGGTTTGCGTCGTTCCGGACGCCGCGGGCATCCGTTTTAGGGATGGGTCCGCGCGCTGGGCCGGGTTTTTGTCCGGCTGGACCCATCCGGACGCGCGGGCGCGGGATGGGTCGCCCGGTTGGAGATGCCCTAAGAGAAGGAAGCCAACGGCTGAAAAAACTGTAAGTTTGGTTCAATCAAATGTGTGACAACACTGCTATTAATGGAGCAAACAGAGAACTGGAAGTTTGTAAAAGTGCAGAGTTCGTGTACGCCATCCAATGCTTGAATGCCTGAGCAGAAAATACAAATCTGAACTAAAAATAGGCCTACTATGAATTATGGGTGCCAAAAAAAAAAGTTTCTGCCAACCCGTGTCAGCTGTCATATAATTTTTCCCCTCGAACTAGTGATGCCACTCCCATAACCAGCACTGAAAGAAAATGAGCCGGCTCTGCACTGCTCGTTCTGGCTGGGTTAGAACCAAGCTATTTTGAAGCACCACCACTACAATGGAAAAGGTTAAAACCTTCACAGATGAAGCATAGAGCAAAACAAGTAATTACACGTACATCAAACCCTTTCGGTCCCTAAATTTAGAAGGAAAACGAAGCTGACCTGAATCACTGAAAATATAGCAAAGGCAAACAGAAGCATGGATACATTGAGACTTTAAAGTGCAGAAAATAAGGCCCTGGTGTGGGTAAAAATAGAAGGTTCCATGTTACATCACATGACTGAAGAAATTATAGAAGAGAAGAAACAATGACAGTCTGGATGGAGATGTATTTACTGAATCCTTTCTGCAGCCAGCTCGCCGTTCCTGACGAAACCCACGTAAACTCTCTGAACATGTGATATGTTCTCCTCTTTCTTCTGTCGAACCCTGTTCACAAGCTCTTCAGCGGTAGAATTCAAAGTCAGCTCTTCAAGAGTGCTCACATGTTCGATGCCACCTGGCAACAACTTCAACTCCGGACAGAGCAGGAGCTTCAAATCAACCAAGCTGGGCATGGCCCCTCTTTCTATCGTCATCTGGCTGAGATGTGGAGCTCCCCAGATTTTCAGTACTCGAAGTTTCCGAAATGACGTTGCCCGGAAGTACATATTATTGCCATCAAATGCATCATAAAGCTGAAGCTTCACCAACTGCTGTAATTCCTCAAGATAACAAAACATATCCTCCTGAAGTTTTGACCAGACCAGCCGTAGAATGGAGAGGCATTTCAGTTTACTAATCGATAAGAAAAATCGAGGTAATGATTCTTTAGCTAATGTCCCCAGCAAGAAAATTTTCTGAAGTAGTGGAGGTGGATTGAGTGCATCAAGTTGCAGAACTTCCTCGTCATCATTTGCTTGGATCCCAAGCCGGGTTAGACGAACCATATTGGTAATAGCTACAAACAACTTATCACAATGGCGACCTTGAACTTTACTGATCCGGAATGATCTCAATAGAACTAGAGCACCAAGGTAATTGACCATTTCAGAACTAGATTCCACGAGCAATAATGTCTGGAGACTTGCCAAAGAACACATACCACCAACAGGTGCTGGTACACCAATAGAAGGAACATATTGCAAACATGGTATCAATGGTTTCACAGTTACAATAAGATGTGTCAACTTACACAGCCTTGTGATTTCTGCTGGTAGGTTGGTAATTTTGCTTTTCCAAGCGTCAAATACAAGCAGATTCTGTAGCCTTCCAATCAACCTTGAGATAGTTGCAATTTTAGTTCGTCTAAGGCCCAGATAGCGCAGATTGAACAAATCAAACACCTCATTTGGCAGACACTCGATTGAACTATCTTGCAGATTCAAGACAGACATTAACTTAACAGAACTTGAGAATGAACGAAGTGAACCAAAACTAAGTGAGTTTTGGAAAACAAGCAAGGAGCGGAGATGTGGCACAGATTCTGCAAGGTGTGCAATATCCCCTCTTTGTATTGATAAGCGGCGAGCTTGCCCAATAAGATGAGTCCTTGAGTAATCAAGGACAATGCAAATGTTCTCTTCGCGTGCCTTAGAAAGGGCTAATACACGAAGGATATCATGCATTTGGAAATCATCAACATACCCTGTTTCATTCCTCTTAACCTCCACTAACAGACATCGATTGATGAGCTCGGTCAAGTAATCTTCTGCAACCTCCTCCAGTGTCTTATGCTCACTCTCTTCAATAAAACCTTCTGCAACCCAGAGCCGTACTAGCCATTTCCTTTGCATCACATGATTCTCAGGGAACATGCAGCAGTAAAGAAAGCAGTTTTTCATGTTGTGTGGCAAGTCTTCCAAACTAACCTTCAATATTATGTTCATATCCAGTATGAAATTGTTTGTAAATTGCATCTCAAGAGTTTTGTACACATTCTCCCACTCCAAAAATGTTGCGCTCTTGAATGACAGGAGGCGCCCAATGCATACAATAGCAATTGGCAAACCATTGCATTTTTCTACAAACTTGTGCGCCCAATCATGCAATTCTGGTGGACAATCACTATTTTCATTCTTCCAAAATGCCTCTTTACAAAACAGATCCCATGCATAGTGATTTTGCAAGGGTTGCAAGTTAATCATTTGGGCTTCGGAAGCAAGCAGTGCAACCTCGTATATCCTTGATGTGAAAATTATCCGACCAAGTTTGCAAGCAGAAAATGCATCTTTGCTGTCAAACCAAACATTCACACTCCAAACATCATCTAAAACAAGAACATACCTTTTGTTCTCTAGGTAACGTCGGATTGTCTCCACTAGACTTCTGTAATCTGTGACATCAACATCCTTTGGAAATTCCTTCTTCCTGTCATTCTTTCGGAACTCTTCAACAATTTGTTTGAGCAAATCATCAGCTTCATAGCTATGAGACACAGTGATCCAAGCACAAGTGTCAAAATCAGTCTTGATGGCGTTGTAGACATGAGCAGCAAGTGTTGTCTTACCAACACCTCCCATGCCCCAAACAGTGATTATCATGTGTTGCTGCTCCTCATCTTTCATCCATTTCATCAGCAAGTTTCTAGTCTCTGCAATCCCCACAAGATCATCTTCCCTTTTAAAATGTACAGATTCTGCAGATCTTCTATTTAAGCTGCCTACTCTTGTTAGTTTTGCATCCCTTTCAACACCCTTCAGGTCATATCTGTGCCTTCTCTCTGCAGCACGCTTGAGGTTGGCTTTGATATCACGCAAACTGTTGGCTAGGCGATACCATGTCTTGATTTGCCTGACCCTCCTAATTGCTTTCAACAGAAACATCGCCTCACGGTCTTCCCCCAACTTGTAGGTGAACTCATCAATAACATCCTCGATGTTAAAAGCGAGACCCCTGATTTGCTTCACAAATGCAACAGTTGTCTCATCCGCATCCTTGAACCGCTCAGCAGTTCGGAAGAAGGCTTGCATGCTCTCCAACTCCTCCTTCATTTTCCTTATTTCACCAAATAGGTCTTGCAGAGCAGATGCTTCATAGGCAATAAACGACTTCCCTATCTGAACAGTTTCATTTGTGAGGGCATCCCTAAGCTTCAGGATTAGCAACCAGATGACACCCTCTAACATGGTTGTGTAGATGGAGCTATACGAAAACTTTTCTTGTAAGGATGGAGTTGCTAGGTAATGAGTATGCTATCAGGATCACAAAACTGAGTATATCTTTGGTTAGTGGACAGCTCCTTGAATTAAAAATGGAAAATGAGCTGTTGGGGGTTTGAGTGGGTAACGACGATTCCACAAAAGTCCTGCATTGCTCAGTAAGCATGCTTCCAAACTAATCATCCAACCATACAGGAAGCTTGATGTAATTATTTAACAGCAGCACCCACTAAGTACCACCCTTGGCCTGTTCTGAAATGGAATCTTTTTATTTTTCCAAGAAGATACCCCCCAAAGCAGTCAGCAGTTTACTTCTAGCTTCTCTTGTTATTGTGGGTGGTTGCTATTTACAACCGCACCATCGCTTTCCAGCTTATGTGGCCTCGAGTATCCAGGAATATACCACTTAAAAAGAACTAGTAAAAGATACATGCTATGGTTGATGATGGGGATTGTACCAATTCAGACGTCGTTCTTGTTTATACTAAGTTCACAAACAAATGAAACAAATAAAGTTGATGAAAACGATGAAGAGGAAAAGGTATTGAAGGAAACACTAGTGTATTACCAGTACATTACAGAGACCGCGGAGGGATGGACCACCAGCAAGCTTCGCTGAACAAAGAGAGGGCAGCAGGGCAATTTCGTGCCATTGCAAATTACGGTAGACCACTATATTACATGCCCATGTTTCTGTTTGGGCATTCTGTCGAACGTAGTCTGTGCGCCATTCCATCACAGCCCTTGACCTGCTTATCATGTGCTTGATCTGATGCATCGAGAACCTAAAATTCGAAACTAGAGCAAACTACGAATTCAGAATCAGTTAGTGAGCAAGTGAAGGGAATACGCTCTGATCTGCTGTTACTTACGGGCGGCTGAGCTCAAGCTTTTCTCTGGGCAGACGCATATCCAGACCATGGCGCGCCGTCGTTAACGACCGGCGATCAGCACGGAGGCACCGCACCGTGAAGTAGTGTCCGCCGGGGACACGAACATTCTAACACCACATTCAGGATTCTCCCTGTCTCGCTGCCGTCTCCATCGGCCGGATCGCCCAAGACCTGGTTGCCCCCGATGAAATTCAGAGCTGAACGAGGGATGCGCGGTCAAGTACGAGACGAGGGTCCCTGGTCTGGACTGTGGACGTTCAGCTTCGAGAGACACGGCAAAAACAGAGGAAACATAAAGGTGACGTGGACGCCACGTTGATGAAACATGCTGACATGGAGCCACGCATGCAACCTACAGTATAAAGAAAAGCAACTGGGCCTGAAATCCCTGCTCGTAGAGAGAACCGAAGTTTACTGTTCGGTTATCTTTTCCCAAAACCTTAAATTCAGAGAAATCATGCATGAAAATGGTGCTGATGATGGAGACATTCACACATGGTAGAAATCGGCGATCATCGAGCGTGTGGTCGATGCAAGTGAGGCCAGAGCTGCCATACATGATGCAGAGGGGCCAGCTAGGGTTGCAAGCGGTGCCCGCATAAGTCCCGCAAAACAAGAATTATAGGCAAAAGGTGGTACTGGATGTTACAAGAATTTAAGAAGAACTAGAACAAAGTTCCGTCCCCCATCCCACCCCGCTTGCCACCCTAGGGCCAGCGACATGAGTGATGTAGACGGCTAAAGCGTGAGTCAGGAGGAATGGTGAACGAACAAGAATTTTAGGTATGGGCATGTACTGTTGCAAAAAAGTAAGAAAAATGCAATATGTTGAGAATTCTAGGATGACGTCTCTGAATCTTTTTCCCACTTTAGCATTTACATTAGAAAAATGCAAAATGCAATATGTTGATTATTCATAGTTCATAACTAATTTCACATGTTTACAGTGTCAACCATTCAGTATATAACCGATTTTTAATACTCTCCTAGGTTCAAAATAACCTTCAAGCGAAGGGCGGGAACGAACTAAATCAATGTGTTCAAGTTGACAGCAGCTAAGAAGGAAAAACAAATAGCATAGACAAAAGATAGGACCATACACATCCATTTTCTGCCAATTATTTTAAACCTGAAGGAGCACAAGAACCAGAACTAGGAAGAGAGAAATACTCACGCGAGAGTGAGCATCGGTAAAACCATATGTACCGAGAAAAGTTCATATCTGAGGTTAGATTTCATTTACCAAGAAATAAATATTTGTTTTTAGATTTCATTCTTTTTACAGGATTTTGAAGTTCATTTGGCTATGCAATTTTTTCTCCTTTCTTTTGTAATTCCTGCTTCAAAATCAAATCATGGAATTGATGATAGAAACTTAGTGACGTGACAAGCATGTACATGGTGCATGGCAAACATGCACACAAAACACTGCATTTCTAATTGAAGAACATATGTACATATTTAGACGGAAGGCTCAAGATGAGTCCGGCTTTAAATTAATGAAACCTCAACTGGCAGAGTACACGGCATAACCACAACAATACAGACATAGTAGGATTACAACACTCGAGCACATGCTCCGACACAAGCAGTACCACAACAGCACATAATCGAAAGGTGACGCCCCAACGAGACCTCCCGAGCGTGCACTACGAACTAGTTCATCATAGGATAAAAGCATAAGATAAGATAGCTCAACACGGTCCGCCAACGGAGCTCCTCACGCCGTGCGGTCCCGGATGTTGGCGTGGAGCGAGCGAAGTCTCCCAATCGCCAACTCCAACGCCTCGCGATCCTGCCACCTAGTCACTGGCTTACACACCTGTAAGTACATCAATATTTTATATAAGGCGTCAGCAGGTTGCGAAGGAAAAATCCCATCAATGGTAAACTTGTTTCTAATGTTCCAGAGACCCCAGCAGAGGGCCGCGCAACAAATCCACAAGACCCTCTTGGTTTGGCCCGAAAGATCATCAAGGATCCTATAAAGCTCCGCAAAACAGGTAGGGTTCCAAGAGCACCCAAGCAGTTTCCAAACTGCACTCCACATGATTCTCGCCAAAGGGCAAAGGAAGAAAATATGGGCGGTGACTTCCAACTCCGAGCAAATGGCACATCTCCCCGACGGGCAACGACGGAGGGGTTAAAGTAGATTTGTTTGTTTTATAATACTCTCTTTGTCCGGAAATAAACGACTCAGATTTGTATAGATTCACATGTATACACGAGAATCTAGATAAATCCAAGTCACTTATTTTCGAATGGAGGAAGTACTACGTCCCCATTCCATAAATAGATATCTTGGATTTATAATTTGGATGTATGTAAACTAATTTGAACCGGAGGGAGTTGTTTGGGGCTGGAGGAAGTATCAACTGATTTTACCGTTTAGATGTGACCGGTTTGTTGTCGTTTACCTAATTATATCATTTGAGTGAATTAATAGATCATGCCAATATGACAGGATGGCATGATAGCCGATTGGAAGGCTATCGTATCCGTAGCCATGGTGTGCGTATCCGACGTGGTGGGGGAGAAGTGCATTCTTCGGCACAATTTTAATAGTTTTTCTGTAAAATTTAATAGAATTTGTTGAAATTCGAGAGCAATTGACATAATAATTCATTTACGTCCCAAACAAATACCTATACGAATTCAAAGCGGTAGTATGCACAAATTTCACACAGAAGAAACTAAAACGAAAGGGGTTTCTAGATCAAATTGTCATCACACCCATTTCAGTGCTACTGTAGCTACTCCATTTTTTTTTAGGTCGTAAGAGCATCTCAAGCCGCGTCCTTCAAAGCGTCCCCCAAAGGAATTTGGGGCGCGTCGAACGAAAAACGTTTCCAGCCGCGTGCCATGATACGTCTCCGACGTATCGATAATTTCTTATGTTCCATGCCACATTATTGATGATATCTACATGTTTTATGTCGTCGTGGTGAACAAATAGATGTCATAGGATGGCTTAGGTTGGGGCCGAATGGACGCAAGAGGATTCGGGGGAGGGTTTGTGATTAGATGGGATGAACTTCCGGATGATTTCCTCAAGAACTTAGCCAAGGCTAGAGGTTGAAGAAGAAAGACATAAGGAAGAACTCGCTCTAGATCATCTTCTTTATTGATCTCAACAGGTTACAAGTGTTCTTCTAACCTTAGCTCTCTTCGTGCGTGCCCGTAAGAAGGGCTGCCCCCTCTCCTTATATAGGGGAGAGGGTGGCTTACAGGGCAAGAAACCCTAATGGCATCTTTGACTAGACAAACTACTTTATAAAGCTACTTTAATCATAGATGACACCGGAGTCCTCTTTAATCAGGGATGCCGACGTCCTCCGGCTTCTTTGACCGTCATCCTTCTCTTTATCGTCAGCCCTTCGTTTAAAGCTACTTTGCTTAGCTCATCCTTGTCTTCTAGCTCTGGAGAGAATCTTTGACCAGTTCTGCCGACACGCTCTTCCTTCCGGTAGCCCGGTATCTTCTTATCCGGTTCCGGCATACCCCTCTTGGGGATACCGGCTTAGCCTTACTTAGCTAAATTCTTATCCCTATGTTCCGGTACGAACATTAAACCGGTATCTTGATGGCTCAAACCATCCGGTTTGGCATGCCTTTGGCATACCGGGGGTCATCCCCCCAACATTAGTCCCCGAAGCTGGTATAGTCTGGCGGATCCTATCCAACAGACCATGCCAGGTTTTTTCATCTTAGGATACCGGTTTAATCTATCCGGCATTGGGCTTGGATCCGGCATCTTT
>NC_061513.1:37008047-37044196 GCF_022539505.1 Lolium rigidum | reverse complement strand
CTAGAAAATACCCCGCACGTTGTTGCGGAAGTTTTTGCATTTCAAAAATAGTGCGAAAGAAGTATATGCATAGAAAGGTGAAAATGAAGATGAAATTGAAGTTAAGTTCTTGACGCTAACATTTTCAATGCATGGAAACACAATTAGGCATATGCAAACGTAATAAGATCTATCACTAAAATAACGTTCTCACACCTGGTAGTCTGTTCAGGCTTTTAAATCGTTGTAGTTTACATTGTATAATATATAGAATGAGCGGTGTGTGCACTCAGCTTATCTTAAGTGACCTCTAAATAAAATCAAATACATCGTGCATTTACATTTGGTCTTCAAGCAAGTGTACTTTTGCTAATAATCTTTCATTGGAGATCGCAAAATTGTATTCCTACTATATTCACACTCTCACACAAAGAGTTATAGTTTCAGATTAGGTCTTTTAATAGAACAACGGATCTAGTAGCCCATTGATACATAAAGAACAATCGGAATGGCTCTGCGTGCAATCTACCTCCGTTCAACCAGAGTTTCGTACATGCTTTGGATGGAATTAGTCGTACGTATAGCACTGCTCAAGAATAATTAGTCGATTAGCTAAACTCGTAAACTCAAATAACAGCTCCTGCATGATTCTTTTTAAAGTCCAGACACCTTCCACCAAATAAGGTTTAAATTCTTATGCATAGTTCTAATACATTACACACCATTGTTGTAAACATATCTAGGAAGGCAAGAGTATTATATCCTCAGCCTCTCTAATTTACGCCTTGATATATTCTCAGCGGAAGTTTCTAGAAAACATCTTCATTGATTGTGTAGAGATCACTTCCACTTGCAGGCCACAATTTGCCTTTTAATGTTGACAAACTGCACAACTTCAAAAAATACATATTTGTAGTAAATGAATTGAATTTACGAACAGTGTATGCTAAATTAGAGCAACTAATATTATATCAAGTAATAACAACATCAAAACTCCTGAGAACAAAAAAAAAATATTGATACATGCTCATCTGGGTCAAGAGCTTTTATCTGTAAACCAATGCCAAAATTTGATTGGTCATAGAAGAATCTCTCTATACTCCCTCAACTTGAGCACATCACACCGTTCGTTTAGCTTCTATGAAAATAAGAGTGCAAATATATAGCCATATAGGTAGCACCAATAATCATTCGTACCAATATTGTATCTGCTAACTCCAAGGACTGCAGCCTCGTGTTTGTACCTGTAGCCTGCAGGTAAGAGAAGACAAAGCCTATAGTTAATTGGAAACCCCATACGACTGAACTACTAAGTGAAGCTTTTTCTTTGACAAATACACACAAAGTGAACCCAGATCAAAAAGAATAACTCGCTGTATGCTCGCTTTGGAATTTTATCAAGCACTTACCAAGCTGAAAACATGAAGAGGACGATAAGAGGAGAATGCATTTCTGGATATTACCAACCATAGGAGCAAGATCACGCCAGATTCCAGACCAAATTTCTCTTATCTCCATTACTTCTTCAAGAGGAAGGTTTATGATCCAATCAGAACTACAGGCCGTTGAGCAGGACCTTCGTGGACTTTTTTGCTGTGGCAATCTACGATGAGTGCATGCTACTTGGGATCATGGAGGGAGACCCTGAGAAAGCAGCAAGTCAAAGTCGTTCACGGTAGGATGAATCAGAGGGTGTGGCATTTGTGTTTGGACTGGAGGCAGGTCTCAAAGTGAAGGACAAAAAGGTAGTCTTATAGGTTGAAGAGAGAAGACGCGGGGTAAGTGGAGAAAGGTAACGGTAAGGAGGGGAAGAGGCACAGACGAAGACTTGTGAATAGAAACAAAAAATAAATTTGAAAATTGATGAGCAGCACTAAGTGGCCTGGAAGGTTATGGGTCGAAGATATGGCTAGTACTAATCTCAGGAACCATGATTGCATGGAAAATTCTCAAAGAAAGGAAAAGAAGAATGAAGTAACGGAAATTGCCTGCATACTTAGAAAAGAAATAAGTTAGTGGTGGGCCTGCTGATGTGGGCTTGCATGACTTGGCAAGTTAGGATTGGTCAAGGATGTTTGATGAGGTGGATAGGCTGCATGTGAAGAGAAATAGGATCACCTATTAAGAATAGAAAGATACTATGAATACTATGATATTATACAGATATCATACAAAAGTATATTTTATAATTTACCTAAGGTATTGATTTTAGATTATATATAAATAATAATTATTTTCCAAAAAAGGATTTTTGAAAAAAAATATAACACTCAATTGGAAACTTATATGGACCAACAAGAAGCTAGTAGGCTGATAGTGAATCCAAATCATACATATTGCAGCTCTTGTGGATAGAAAAAACTAGGACATGAGGAAGCACCAGCTCACTTAGCAGGCATCAAATGAAAGGTGAACCGTTCAAAATATAACCATGTGGTGTTGGAAAGAAGGTATGCGGAACAAGAGTTTGTTTGAGTCGAAGGTGAGTAACATTAAAGCGTGCGCGATGGAAACTGGTGACCAACTTGCCATCGATGTTGATATGAAGTAGCCACTCGCCAAATCGGACCAGGACGAGCACATCAGCATCCGTAGATGTGACCACCATGTCCCAATCACTGTCGAATATTTGAAACTGCACCCTGATCTCCTCAATCGGCAATTCAACCCGGCACTTAAATGCCCAAACCTCGCCTTCGTAGTCCTGCGATATCCAGATATCAATGATTGTCGCTGGATCATTGAAGTTGTACAGGGCGAGCATGCCATTCGTCTCAAACAGCAGGCTAATGCCGCAATGAACCGGAGAAGTCATCTGGCGGAACGACTCGGACATGGTGTCGAATACCATTATGGGGCTGCTTCCACTCCGACGCAGCTCTAGGTGCCAATGCAAGCTCCCACGGAAGAGGACAGGCTCATGCGCATAGATCACACCATCCGGACACCCGATGCCAATGTTCCTCGGCGGCTGGCAGGAACCCAATGCAAAGACGTGGCAGGCATCTTGGTCAATAGGTTGCACATCCATCAACCTAAACCCCGAGCATAGCAGTAGTCGGTACTCGCCGGTATTGCGGTGCAGGTACATTCCCAAGAGAATGAAACCATTAAGCAGTGGGAGGGCAGCATGCTGACGAGTTGCCGGGTTGCAAACGGACAATAGGTTGGAGCAGTCGGAGAGGACGAGGAGGCCGTCGCAGGTGGCCACCAGATTGAACAAGGTATCGCAAAGTCGGGCGACGGACTGGAGCTGGTCTGCGGCAGCAACCCCTGCCCGGCAATCGAAGGGGATGATGCCTAGGTAGGACGGGTAAAAATCGTAGTTGTAGACGAGGGGGAGGCAGGGCTGGCGGCCATGGTGGTCGAGGAGGAATTCGAGGGTGGACGTGGCGTGGTGCCAGCCCCGGCAGACCACGCGGCAGCGAAGGAGGGATTTGGGGGGCAGGCGGAGGAGGATCTCCCAGATAGCGATCTCATCCGGGAGGCCGCGGAGGAGAGGCGCAGCTACTGCACTTGAGGCCTCCGCCATGGTGGCCGCCGGCTGTGAGCTCGCCCTGGTTCTCGACCCGTCGCAGAAACCAGATGAGTTCTGGAGTTGGGCTGGCAGCCGGGGAGGAGAGCTGGGAAGACAATGATGTTTCGGCACAAATGGGCTTAGCCCAGGACTTCAGGATGGGATGGGATAGTAGCTCTCAAACGGGCTGGACTTGGCCCAGAAGGAGATCAGAGTAAACTTTGATAGACAACAGATTTTTCAAAGGATTAAAAAAAAGATTTATCCAAGGAAATATATATATGGTTGCATAGAAATCACAGAGTAAGAAACAACCAATAGTCATCAATCTGACAACTGAGTTCTCTATACCAGATTTCTTTTTAACAATATTATGTAACTAAAAGTTCCACTAGCAACAAAAAGACCGCACCTCATGTGAAAAATAGTACAGATTATTAGTCTACATTTTTTTCACCGAAGGAAACATAGAAAATCTGGTAAGGAACACGGAAAACAAAATCAGGGTTTTTCATCTTCTCAGAGCAAATTACACTACCCCATTTCTAAGCACTGAAACATTACACAATCACGGCATCTGACTCATATGCACGGTAACTAATCAACGCTAACATCTGATTCATGCAGGGTAACTACCCATCCTTTGTTGCATTTCATCGAAAGTACCCTGGCCCATGTTCTTACAAATACAGGGTTACAAGGGAGAGAAGACAAATAAAATACAATAGAAAAACCCTACTAGAAGTATGGGAACACAAAAAAAAAAGAGGAGCTTCTCGGAGGCTAGCATCTGAAAGCATGACCACCACGACTTGGCAAGGCGGGCAACAGACAACGACGAAAGACCTGTAGAACTGAGACCATGCAGAGTCAAAGGGAGCCATATAGCCAAGACTGGAGCGACAACACCGGTGTGTCGACCCCGTGGTCGAATGGGCGATGCAGAATTAAGTCACGCCACCAGGCACGGACCGGAGCAAAGTCATATCCAGTATGCCACTTTGAGGGCCTCAAGCCAACCGCTAGGGAGTCCTCCGACGAGAACCTCGACGCCGAAGTCAAGCAGCCTGGAGGAACAAGTAGCAGAATACATGGAGACTAGGCATGGCGCATCATGAAGCTTCACCGGCACAGTCGAAGGCCGTCGGATAGCCTAGTCCGTGCGAAGACATTGGTGTGTCGTCGGCCAAGCCATAAGGGCATTGTGCCACCGAGACCAAGCACAATTGAAGGGCATCAGATAGCAGAGACTAGGGCGAAGACACCGGTGTGTAGCCCCCGTGGTTGAAGGGCAACACAAGACGAGGCCACCCAAGATGTCTAGGCAGCCCCACCCGGGCCACCATGATAGCATCCTAGCCCCGGAAGGATACACGGCAAGGGCTGGCGGGAAAATGAGAGGCACACCTATCTGGCGCGTGTGAAGCTCCAGAAAGGTGCCTCCAAGGAGGAAGAACGACATAGATAGCGTCATCACTGCCAGTTTCAGACCGTGCCAGGAACAGAGATTTCTCTCAGAGTTTTGGCACACACGTCGGGACAGGCTGACCTCCCCAACACGCGGAAAACCATGACCTGAGGTGGACACGGGCCACAGACTGGCTACGGCCAAACCGCCAATGGTCCAACCTAGACAGGAGGGCGACCAACAGGCCTTGGTCCAGACCAAGGAGGACCAGAGAATCCAGGCATGCCGCTAGAGGTGCAACACGCATGACCTGGTGATGAAGGCTAGCAGAAGCCGAAGGTCAAGAAGCCAGGCCCGCCAAGTGCAGAGCGTGCTAGCAGGCCCCTGAGGAGGAGCACATCCGCGGGAGGAGGAGCGGGGGCGCTGAAACAGAGCACGACCGAGCCGACGACGCACACGAAAGTGGGGGACTTTGGTGGGATTTGGATTTTTAGGGGGAGAACAAACCGGGGATGCTCCCCGCCGCATGTGTCCGCCGTGGGATAGCCTCCTCCGGTGGCGAGAGAAGTAGGCGAGGTGGGGGTTATGGCGGCGGCGCGGGGGTCACCTCAGAGTCACCCGAGAGCGACCCGGAGGCTAGGGTTTCGTGAACATGTGATTGATTTTTTTTTTTTTTGGAAGAGCATGACCGTTTTCATTTTTATTTATTTACCCATAGGGAATAAGACTAAAGTACAAGACCCGGAGGCTAGGGTTTCGTAAACAGGTGATTGATCGCCATCATTTCTTAATTAGAGTCAAGTATAATTTTCGAGAATGTAGGGAAGTAGAAAGTGACATTACTTACAGAAGTACAATTTCTAGTGACAACGTTTGATGCTCCACAAACAACAAAAGAAGAGGAGGATGATATGTTGAACCGGCCTGTACGGGAGGCTACAAGTGAAACTATGTTAGTAACAATAACTTCTGAAGTGGGTGACCATGAGAAGGTGCAAATTTCTGATTAGTTCAGCTCGGATGTGAAAAGGGAAGACATATGATGGCTCCAAGCTGGTGAAAAGGATCTATCAGGCAACAAAGAAGGATTACCGAATTCTTCCAAGATCAACATGTGTTAGCCAGATCACACCCACTGTCCTGAATAAATCAACAAGTGCAAAGGTGCAGTATGAGAATGCAGTAGAAAGCAGCACCAAGAACGCTAAAGCTGGAGAGGTAACTGAAGTCTGAAGGCCCCTGTTGTGGGTAAAAGAAAGAGTGAAGGTTGATGGAATCCCAGTCAAAAATATTAAGGCAGCGATACTGGTCTCTAAAAAGAATAACATTAGCATTACAGGCATTGATAACATACACCATCAAACTCCAGCTAGTAATTTATACATGAAGGATATATAATGACTAAATGTTTTTACCTAGGATTTGCACCTTTTGCAGCGCTGCAGTGCAGAGATCGCAGTTTCCAAGTTTACCGGCAGAACGCGCTTGGGAACTCTCACATGAAAAAGCAAAAAAGAAGAAGCAAAACAGCTGCTAGAATGTCAGACACAACGGTATTAACAGCCAACTGTGCTCACACTGAACCATCTTTCAAGCCCAGAACAGCCGAGGAGAGTTTTGGGGGGCAACCGAACGAGAATCTCCCAGATGGCAATCTCCTCCGGTAGCCCACGGGCCGAGAGGCCTCGCTTGTCCACTTGCTATATCCACCATGGCCGTCGGTTGGACTGGAGGCGAGAGGAGTGGTGCAGAGGTACGTCTTTCCGTACAGACAGAACTCGACAACGAGAGTTCTAGTACAAGACGAACCAGAGAGTTTTTAGAAGAAGCTTTATATATCCTCTTTATTATTTTTTGGACTCTTTTTGCCTTTATATATAAAAAAATAAAATATGCAGTGGGGAAACCCACTGTTCAACCTCAAAAAAAATATCCTCTTTATTCTACTGATCCCCTGTTGTCCGCTCGCTGAAAATAATCTTGGCCTTTTGCACCATTCCAAAGATGACATAAAAAAAAGTACTACTGCACATCTCCCCCGCACTAGAATTTCATGCCGTGTCTTGATGTTGCACTAGGATTTCTAATACTAAATATTTGCTTTTTTTTTATTAGATCCTGTACTGAGCAATTGAAGCAGGTTAGAATAATATAATCTGAATCATGTCAAAACAATTTCAGCAGGGCCAATATGCCACTATCAGATGACTGCAATGCAAACAGATCGACCGAATTCGAATCAAATACTGACACCTTCTAAGGCTTATATTGCAAGTGGAATTGAGGTGATATTACAAGCTTAATCTCACACTGCCATGCCCTAGTACATCCATTCTTCAGAAGTAATACATCTCAGTACATCCGTAATAATACCTGAGTACAGGAAAAATGTGGCCAAGGCTCCAAGCCTACATATCCCATACTTGGTGAAACTCTAACCATTAAATTTGCACTCTGTGTTCCTGCTGACACCGAACCATGGCTACTGATTTCATCCTTACAATTTATAATTAGAACTGCATAGTGAGTACTGAGATTTTATCTGCCATGATAACAGTGGGATGTTCCCCTGCAGCAGAAGCAGTACTAAGAAAAAAAGAATCACGTCCACAGTTAAAAATATCTATCCGACGCTCCTGACATTCTTAAGAGTCATGTTCTCACTGAACCAAGTTACAACTGCAGATAATCAAATCACAAATTTGAAATGAGATAAGTGTGCTTCCGTCCCCACTCACAGTTTCAGAACTACTGTTGGCATATAAGGTTTGTAAGTATGTATATGCAGCAGGTGCAAGGTTTTAGGTGGCATTAAAATCTCAGACCAAAATCTTTTCACCACGAGGAAATATAAAAAAACTGATAAGCAACATGAACAACAGAAACATCATTTGGCACCTTATCCAAGCAAAAACTAATTCACAGACACAGATTAACTTCCTTAGCTAAGTAATCATGCAGGGCAAAAGTGAGAGTTCTCAATTACCATTTTTAACAACATAAATATGCGGTGAATTACACCATCGCTTTGGCGTATTCCAAGTGTTACTACTCAGGTTTTTGTGACTAAAGGACTGGTCAAGTTGGAAGGACACAATTGGAACTATATTCTAAATTATCTAGTTGGAGCTTGTAAACTTACGTTTATTCGCATATCTACAAGGGATGCAAAATTACATATATAGTGCTTACTCTGGTGGTAATAACATATAATGCTACCTTTGGTGATAATAAGCTTCAGTAAATAATCACATCTCCAAAAACTGTTGAGCAGAATGTTGATTACAAAGGAAACATGTTTGATATGCCACAAACCAAAAAGAAGAGAATGATGTGTTAAACTTGGTACATGATACAGGTGAAATCCGAGTAACAAACTTCAAGTGGATGAGCATGAAAGGTGCAAATTTCTGTTGTTCAGCTCTAGTGAGAAATGGGAGGTACATGATGGTGTTAGCAGTGAGAGTTTGGAGGAAAACAAAAATGATGGAACCAACAAGGAAATGATCCATTACAAGCATGGATATAACAGGGTCAAAACCAGTGTCTGTAAGGAGATAACTATGACTGCCTAGTACAACAAAATTTTCCAAGGAGGTAAATATAAGCATGTCTGCAATCTCGCAGTAGTGGTGAGATTAGTCTCCAAACCTAACCAGATGTAATGGATTCATCCCCGGGGCTCGTGATGCAGGAATGTTTGGCATGACACACTCATCTAGTGCTCGCTGCTCCCGGCCTACAGTTGCCGTCGAGCGCTTGCACGGTCTACACCGGGAATATATTCTCTGATGCTCACCAACATATCTGAGAGGGCACAGCAAACCCCTCCAGCATATAATTCTTTGTAGCTGACTGCATTCATCTTGCTTACACGGACGAACAGTGTAAGTCGCACTGACTTGTGAACACATCCAAGGCTGGACAGTAGATTCCTGAAAAATGTTGCTCAACTTGGAGAACATGTTCTGCAGATTCTTATTATACCTCTAACACTAGTGCATAGACCAAGCATGTGATGCTATGGAGTTCCATAGTCAACATTTTTGATATCCCAACTGTTGTTCAGCAACAATATACCTCTCTTCTTCATCCAATGAGGCTGTTATTTATATTTTAGTGATATGTACTCAAGCACAGCACGTTCACAAGCAATATATATATATATATATATATATATATATAAATCATAGTCTACATGCACCTTGACGACGTCAATACAGGATGCAGATGTTGATTATAGTGCATACAAAGAAGAGAAAAGATATCAAAAAGCATTGGCACAAGAATCATGAATGGGTAGTATCAAAAAATTCCAGGTCTGGATCCAGTGTTAGGATATCCAAGATGGGCTTTCTTGTTCACCATTTACAAAAAGATGAAACCTAAGTACCGAACTACTACTACACACTGGAAAGTGATGAATCAACAAGTCAAGAAACTAAGACAATGTACAAGACTTGTCCACGCAAGCAAATTGCAAGCCTTTTGCATAACCACGGAGACGAAGGAAAGAAGAAAACGGATCAGTCACCAACACCATATACCAAGCTAACGAGCACCCAGATGCTCTCTACACAGTATCTGCTGCAGTAAGCTTTGATGGGCACCGGCTGAACGAGCTCGAACAAAGTCCAAGGTTCAGCAGAAAGATCAGATGCAGCGACTTTGCTGCTTCAACTGTAAAATCAAGGCAAGAAAAGTGTATGCAACTAATGAGTTGGGTTGGCTACCTTCAGTTCTCATAGCAAGTTTCAAGATCATGTCCTGTCGCTCCCCGCGGGCGACGGGCGGGCGATTCCACCAAACCCTAGCCCCAGCCCCTTCCCCCTGATCCCCCCGCCGCCGCTGCCGGCGTCAGCCGCCGGGCAAAGCCCTGGCGGTGCCGGCAGCGGGGGCTCTTGGATCTTGTCCGTGCGGAGGTGGCGCGGGGCCTCTCCCTCGGGCGTTGGAGATCCTCTACGAGGATGCGACGGCACCTTGCGCGGCGGGCCGGCGCGCCGCGGCGAGGCGTTTCCTCGAGGTCGAGGCGGCGGAGCTCGGCGGCGTGGTCGCCTCCTCGCGGGCGACGACTGCGTCTGTCGGCTTCTACAGAGTGGTCCCCGGCGGCGCGTGGCGGAGGGGTCGGGTGAAGAGGAGAGGAGAGGAGATCCCGGCGAGGCGGGCGGAGGGAGGTCGTGGAGGTGCGGCGGCTTCGTGAGTGGCGTCCGGGAGCGGCAGGCGGGGTGGCGGCGGCGCGGAGGCCTCGTCCAGGGAGCGCCCTGGCGAGCAGAGGACCGCTGCCACCAGGGCCGGCGCTACTGCGGTGCTCCTCGCCGGCGTCGCAGGCAGGCTGGCGGCCCGGGCCCGATCTGGGCTTGCGGGCCCGATCTGGGTCTGGGGGGCGGGGAGGCTGGGAGGGACGTCTTGCCTGGAGCGGGCAGCGTCCATGGAGGGCCACCCCTGCTCAAGCCGGAGGAGCGGGAGTGATGGCCGCAGTGCTTCATGCCGGCGGGTGTGAAGGCTGCGGTGCCTCGTCGGGATGGAGTTGGAGTTGGAGTCTTCGCCTTGCCTTGAGCCATGCGGTGGGTGTTTCGGAGTTTCTGCGGTTTTTGCGACTTCATCGACGAGGGGCTGCGACGGCTGTGGTGACCCGGCATACCACTGCATGGTGTAGTATGCAAGTCTGATATAACACCAATGAAACACCGTTCCACTAGTATTATATCGCTCAGAGTGGTACAACAGAAACATATGCGGGTCCAAGGCATGTCTATAGAATTACAACAATGACTACGTTACATAAGATCAAGCACTGACCTCCTACTTTACAATGAGGTAAAGCTGCAAATAAACTCCAGAAGAACGACTCGTAGTCTAGTCTTATCACGAACTCTATTTGTAGATTATTTAACTAGCTACAGAGGCTAAGAATAGATTCTAGCTAAGTAGGAGCTAGGTTGAGTAAGCTAGTTCCCTTCTATGGCTAAACTAGGTTTTCTCCTTGTTGGATGTGGTATATGACTCCTCTGACAGTGTCCTGTCTCTTGAAGTAGTTGTTGACTCCTCGGCCTTCGAGTTGCACTTGTAGTTCCTCCTTTGATGCCTCCATATCTAAGCGGGGATTTAAGAGTGGGATGAGTACGAGCGTACTCAACAAGTTCATTATAGGAAAGAGGTGTTTAATGCACTAGCTACGGCATTAGACCGGAAAGTCTAATACCAATGCAGGTTTTCATAATCATTTCTTCAAGAGGTTGCTTTTATTCGGAAGAGCTATGTCCGTCGGCCTTCACCGGTTTACTAGAACTTCATGGAGCTCCTTTCCGGCCGCGTTCGCAGTTCCATATCCCGGAACGGGGAGTGACAGTCACGGTTCTTTACACTCTGCAGAGGTGTGTTGCTTTACCCATAAGAGATCTTAACCTTGGTGCCAACCGGGCAATTGTTCCCGTCCACACTTCCTATGGTGTGAGGCCCGGTATAAGGTCTAGCCAATCATGTTCCTCCGCTACCTCGAACACCCACCCGTTGTTGCATACCCCGACCCTGGGTCCTCGTCGGTCCCATTATTCCCGTAATTTCAGGGTGGACCCCGACCACGACAACGGTTTGGGACTCGTTAACCAAACTCCTTCGCCGGTAGCTGCAACCCATCATAGACCACATTACCGTGGGGAATTAGAAGGGGATCCCCACCCTCAAGTTGTTCCGCAAGCGATAACCGCTACGGTAAGCAACGGCTATACCGTGGGGAATTAGAAGGGGCTCCCCACCCTCAAGTTACTCCGCAAGACACAAGCTCGCTACGGTAAGCGCATCCGTTGATGAACGAGAGGTGGAAACACTTTTGACTACTCCGTCCCACTCCGGATCTTATGGTTAACACGGGTATTACGGCACAAGAATCATTGGCGACATTTGTTGTTTAATCCTAGATGGATATAAACCCGTGCAATGGAACCTCCACCATATCAACACAATCCATGGTTCCATTGCCCACCACATAGTCATATTCATAATTATGAAAGTAGTGGTTTTGATTTTTATGCGATAGTGATAACCATAATACTTTGCAAGTAATTTGATAAAAATACTCAAATGACATGAGCAAGTGATGAACTTGCCTTTCTTGATCTGCAAGATTATGCGAGACAAGGTCTTCGTTACGCAATAACTCCAAGTTCTGAAATAGCATCATCGTCCGGTAAGGACGATGTTTAAAAGATTGGCAAGGATGCAATAATGCATAAGAATGAGATGCAATCGTTCTACGCGTGATCTAACCTCGATGATTTAGGATCAGTGAGTTGTAATGATTGGTTTAGGGTGTGTTGCACTTTTAGAATGATTCTCATACAAGGTTCTTATTCAGGTGTGGTTACATGGTATCATGAACAGGTGCTGCAATATAGAATAACAATAATATTACAAGCACACAACTATAACATTTGGTATAATACTAACATGTAATGAATAGTGGTTGGTTTTAGTACTATATGGCATGGTTAGTGGTTAATTATCATATACTTTAAAAGAATAACTTTTGAAGAACATATTCTTTAATAAAGAACAAGTATGATACTTAAGTTGGTGGGGTTATATGGTTGACTATGGTTTCATCTAGTTTCTAGAGTAAGTATTAGATGGATCCAATCAAGATTGGATTCATCAATACCTAGGGCTTGTAAGGTTGAGTTAAGCATAAACATCCTAAGCAAATATTTATACATGGTTGCTATCAAAGTTGATTTATCTGACTGGCGATTGCTAGCTAGGGTTTATAGGTTCTTATAAGCAGGGTTGGTGATGCTTTCTTATTAACTTCAAAAGAATAACTTTTGAAGAACATACTTCTTAAGTAATAAGAAGTATTACAATTAAGGTTGAGGTTGTCTAGGTTTGCTCTTGGATCTACTAGGTAAGGAATGGTTGGTTCCTAAATAGGATGGTTCATAAGCATCCCATACTAGTAGGGTTTAGTGGAACAGGGTTATGTAAAGTAAAATAGTAGGTGTGGTTGATGTTAGGGTTCATCACAATGGTGTGATGCTAAATAGGAATGAATAAGGATGATGGTTTTGGTAATAGGATCTAGGGTTTACACCTGGTTGATCTTCATTGATCACCATGGTTTAATGGTATGCATACTTGGAATACTAATTTGCTAGTGATAGAGTTCTACATTTTATGTGGACATAGGTATGTCTTTTAGTTGCTAATGATGGCTCTATGATTTGAAATAAAGTACCATGATCACCTGTTCTAACCTTGGGTTTAGGTTAGAAGCAAATTAGGGTTCACATGTAATAATGGAACTAGGGTTCCAAATTAATTTAGGGTTTTAGGAGTCACATGAAATGATGAGGTTATCACTTTATTTATAATGGAACTAGGGTTTCCTAATTACCCTATAATTCTAGGATTAATAACTTCATTATCAAGTTGAAGTTATTAATGAGTTTGAAATAAAAATAATATGAGATTTGATATTTTATTATTTTTAATGAATTAATAAATTAAGGTAATCAGGGTTTAAATCCTTCTAATAAGGATTTAACAAATTAACAAATAAAGAAAAATTAGTTTTAATGTTTTCTTTATTTACTTTACTGGTTTTTATTTGTTTTATACCCTTTTCCTAATTATTGAATTTTAATTGATTTTAGAATTAAAATTAAAGGCTTAAATAACAAGTTTTAAATAATTAAATTTTTATTAGAAATAAAAAGTTCATTTTATATTTTTATTGGATAGGGTTTATCTTTATAAGAATTTTGATATCTTATATTTATTTTTCTGAGTTTTTATGAATTTTCTATAATTAAATGAAGTTGCAGTAATTGTTGGATTTAAATTAAAATGAGAAAAAACTAAATCTACTCAGCTAGTTTACCCACGCAGTCACTGGTCTGGTGGGGCTAGTTCCACGTCAGGTGCCACTGTGGCGTTGAGGTGGCAGGGAAAGGGCTGGCCGACGGCCAGTTGCCGACGGTCGCCGGAGCTACCGGTGTCCCGCGAGGTGGTGCGTGGTTGCGTTGGAACGAGGACAGCGAGGGGATGCTAGTGATGGTCGCGCCGCCACCAGATGGTCGCCGGAGCTTGGCCGGCGACGGGATCGAGCGGCAGAGCTCACGGTTAGCCGTCGCGGTGGAGCTACGACGCCTAATCGAGCGAAGCGAGCACACCGAGAGGTTGAGGAGCTCACCAGGAGGACGTAGGGCGTGACGGCGAGGTCCATGGCGGTCGGGTTCGCCGGAATCGTCATCTCCGGCCGTCGGAGGGAACGAGCTCGACGGAGACGCTACAGATCGCCATGGCTTGATTCCTTTTGCAAATTGACCATGTCGAGGACGGCGATCACAGTGGTGGTCACGGCGGGGCATGGGGCTTCCCCAATCGTCGGTGATAGCCGGAGTCTGGTCGGGTAGGGTTTCGGCCTAGGGTGAAATCGCGCGGAGGAGGAAGGAAACCGAGTCGAGGGTTCATGCTGGGGTTTTTATAGGCTCTCAAACGAGCCTCGTCACGTCGTCGATGAAGCAGAGATCGCCAGCGAGAAGAGAATCCCGCCACGGCGTCGTGCTGTCCACCATGCGCGGCGAAGAGATGAGGACGACCCTCTCTCTGTTTTAATTCGACGAAGGGGTATCTTGGGCTGAGCTGGGCTGTGCTTGGGCCGGTGCTTGTTGGGCTGCTTCGGTGGGCTTCGCGGACGAGAGGAGGTCCAGTGAGGCTTTCTCCCATTTTTTTTCTTTGTTTTTTTTTTCTCCTTTTGTATATTTTCTATTTTAACTCATATTTGAATACCATTCTATTTGCAGATATTTGTAATTATGCTAATCCATTCAAGATTTAGTATACTGACTATTGTTTCACTATTCAATTTGAATTCACATTTTATTTTTGATTATTTGCATATTTATGAACTTATTCAAAATAGCAAATAGACATGAGTTGTTATTTTCACTTCAATTTCCTTTTTGTTTTGAATTCCTATTTAATTTAGAAATATAAGAGTTGATACCTTCTTCTCAAGGTATTTCTGAAGTTGTTATTATGTCTTAGTTCCTATTTGAGAAATTAATCACTTGCCTGTTAGTTTCATGTGAGCAACATTTTATTAAGGTTTTGTAGGTTTGATGATCACCCATATTCATTAGCATTTGTGTTCTGGTCTATTAACACTTTGAATTATCTAGAGTAGGTATTACTCTCCTCAAGGTTGGGTCTTAATTATATAGATCAGTGATTGATATGAGTGGTTATTCACCACACATGGGTTTTAATTGTGAGTATAAGCACTAGATGTTTCTTAGGTTTAATTAGTAAAGCATAGAACTTAGCTAATGAGCAATTCTAGGGTCCTAATTATATTCACCTAATGGCATGTGGTTTGGAACTCAAATGTGAACTAGGTTTATGGTGATTATCATCCAAGTGATGCACCAACTAGGGTTTAGTCTTCCCCTATCCATGATAAGGTGGTTACTTGCTTAATAGTTGAGGTTCTCCTTTAGTTACTAAGGACTTGAGAATTGGTTTTTATCTTATACCAATAGATTTCTTTTATATTCTTAATCTATTGTTAAAGTAACTAAAGTAGCTATAATTCTTTTTATAGTTAACTTTGGTGATAATGATGAATGGTTTCTCACCATATATATTATAGGCTTTAACTCTAAGCTTTACTTATGAGCTTATATCTTCTACTTCAAGTTCTTAGGGTTTATGATCACTACACAATTTATAATGATCAAGGTTTGGCTTCCTAAGTTATTACTAGAAATATTTAGATATGATTTTACCAATTATCCCTCTCACTCCACAAGGACTTGGATTATAATCTAAGGTTCTACTCTAGGAATGATGATGTGATTATCTATATATGTGGTCTTCCTTAGAATTTCTACCTTGCTATCTTCTGTAGCTTGTTCTTCAGGAATTCGATAAACACTGCATCTTGTGGCATGCCTCCACCTCCTAGCTGCTTCATCTTGATCCTAACTATTTTATGGAGTAGCTCAATGTGTTGGTCTTCTTGCATCATGGTGCAAGATGATGAGATGAATGAGGTAGAGGGTTCCTTTTATAGGCTTGGGCATGCTCTAATATCATGACACATAGGTGGATGACTCTTGTTTTCATTTGATGAGTAAGGTGCTTGGTTGTCATGCTCTCATCCATAGCAATCCTTTAAGCATGAGGTGGCATCACTTGGGATTCAAGTTATGTAGATATTTTCATCCAATGTGGCATGATGATTATCCTCTCATGTGATTTGTTTTTGGCTAGCCAAGTGGCTTTTGTTACTAAATATCTTGGGAATGATTTTATGCTTGTGGGTGATTCACTATATCATATGTGATTGTATTTATATTGTAATTGGGAATAAAATGTCAAAGACAAGGATTATACCCCAATTTTGAATGGTGATTGTTGATTTCACCAAGGCATGATCATATGAGTTTCAAAGTAC
The DNA here is from genome assembly GCF_022539505.1 of Lolium rigidum. Taxonomy (NCBI): domain Eukaryota; kingdom Viridiplantae; phylum Streptophyta; class Magnoliopsida; order Poales; family Poaceae; genus Lolium; species Lolium rigidum. The sequence continues at coordinate 37,027,837 of NC_061513.1, read as the reverse complement.
TCATAGTTTATTTTATTCAAATAGTTTGAACTATAATTCGTAATGTAAATGAATTTAGTTTTGTGATATTCCACATATTTAAATAGTTATGCTTAAAATAAGAATGTGGGGCTTTTATGCACTTAGGTCCTTGTGTTTTACCATATTTGATAATTAGTTTTAAAGTGAATTCAATTATACCCCAAGTGTAGTTCTTAACTTTTAGGTGTTAATAACTTAGAGTTTGATTATTATCTATTTGATAGTTATGGGCTTCTCCCATCTCTAGGGTTTAATGATAAGCTTGTGTTGGTGTTGAGTTCAAGAATTACCATGAGGTTCATGGTAAGGACATGGGTTAGTTTTAAGACATGGAGGAGATAAGTGAAGAATGGTTTCTCCATTTATTGTTACTTGATTTCCAAATAGATGTATGTTCATATGTTATGGTAAGGATTACCATATTATGATATGTTATAAGATCAGGCAATTGATCATTGAGTAAAGTGTTGTTGTGTTAATTATTAGTTCCATTTGATCTAACCCCTAGATCAAATCATCTCTATCCAAACAAGGTTTTTAGCAAAGTCACATTGATGTTTATAGCGCTTGACTTGATGAGCTACTTCAATTCCACCAAGGTCAAGTGAAACTTCAATTACTGTGACTGTTTTACTTTAAAGCGCGAAAATTCCCCAGATTTTCTATGCATGAATGCAATGCACACATCTGTTTCCTCTATTTTTGTAACCCCATTACCGGGATATTACGGTCTCTACCCTTAAACTAAACTTCGTCCTCGAAGTTTGATCTCTCTCACGTTTCGGAGTGTGTATCCGACTTGTGCGGACTAAATCTTTTCTCGAACTCCATGGTGATCTTACTTGGATATAATTGAATACATCCCTTGTCCAGATTCTTCCTGGAATCCATTACTGTTTGACATCAAACAACTATTACTTCCTTTACTTCCATGATTTCCTCCAATATTATAAGCTTGTTTCCTTTCTCATTGAATATTCAATGATTGAGACTTCTTCTTGTCTTGACAGTCTTAATTGAGGACTACTTGGATAACATTCTCCTATTTGATAAAATAGGTCTTTGTTTTTCCCTTACTACCAAAATTGCAGTAATGGTGCTTAATAAGGTACTAACTATGGAATTGGTTGTGATGGTTTATTTTTCTAATAATGGATTAGACTCATTTAGTCCATCCAATCATGGTTTATAATTGATACCTATGACTCTTTAGATTCATTTAGGTTCCATGAAAGGAATCATTCTATTAGACTTTAGTTTTGGTATGGTCAATCTACTACAGTCTTTGGCCTTCTTGAACTGTATTTGATCTATGGTATTCTCTTCGTCCAACTTCTTTCTGCTTGATTTGCTTGAGCTTTCGTACTTCTGAGTAAATATTACTCACTTTATCAAGTTATAGTCCACTTCTTACTTCCTCGAGGTATAACCTCGGCTTCTAGTCTGACATACTTCTGAAAGTAGTGTTCAATAATCTTATGAAAATAAGATCGAACTTCCTCTCAGTTCAGACCTTCTTCTTCTATTATGCTCAAAGTATTGAGTTATTGTATATCCAACTCAATCTTTACTCTACCCCTTAGAGTTTTCTTATGGTCTTCAACTCCTTTTCTTCCAACTATTGGACTTATGATTAAAATATTGGTATAGGTCTTGTTTATGATTTATATTCCTCTAAGGTTTTGCGAAGAAACTTTGTGGTCTATCCACTCAATTGTGGACATCCAATGTGAATCCTTTGACTAAATGTTTATAGATCTAGCTATTTGGCTGACAAAATTTTTATTTGTTCACAAACTTTTGTTACAACTAATTAAATCATGGACTATTTGTAATACCAACTGATACCAGCTGTGGTTATTATACCAACTGTGGCTATTTGATATCTAAAAATGGATTCTATTATAGGTTCGATTAACTGGACGAGACATCTTCTACTTTATCTCGCAGGTATTGATATTATACCAATTGTGGTCTTCCGATATCGACTATGGTCTTCTTATGTCCGCTCTGATTTCATATATCACCTTCCTTCATTCAGGGTTTATTTTGCAAGAAAACCACTAGCTGACACTATGAATATAGTATCCTAAGTGATTTCCCATGCATTCCCTCTTTCATGATGACTAGGGATCTGCTTGAGCTTCACCGTAATCATCATATTTCTCACCTTCATGCTTCTACTGTACTAAAGTACTCCTCTGTTGAGGTAAGCATGAGTTTCTGATTGTACTTCTTTCAGAGTATTGTGGTTACTTCCCACAACTTTACTTCATTTCCCCGATGAACCTTCATCTTGTCTTCGGAATCTTCAGAATTCGTCACTTCCTCACACGAATACCATTACCCTCTAGATCTATAGCATTAAGTAAGAACTTGATATAGCAACATGCATTTGCATACCAAAGTCAAACTTCATGTATGGATCTAGTCAAACAATGAAAATCCAATAAAATCCAAGAAGATTCAGCTTTGTGCTTATAATACACATCATCATAAGCCTGAATATGATTGTTGAGTAAGACGTCTCTAAACATCAGGCTCTGATGTGTAGTATAGAACACCACATAATATAAGTTTATATCGTGATACATAGCACGAATATAGGGAATTCTATTATTTGTCTCAACGTTTACCTTAATTACACATTTGCAATGAGATAAAATTGAAACAAAGTGGTTTGGGATGGTTAAGGTTAACCTAATTTTCTTTGGAAGTACTACTTAACTTAGTATTATTCCATATATACGTGCTATTGAGGACTATTTTATATGATACCTCTAGTTCTAATATGGGTACTCTGAATACATATCTATTAAGATATAACTCCTATACTTCCAAGTGTTTCTATTATAAGCATATGGTCATGATGTGCTTGGCACACTCCCATATTTTCAGTACACAGTTCTTGCACTATTGTTGAACAACTGGCTTCTTATTGTACTCATTTAAATTATTTATGATGTTTTAGTCCATCACATAATGACTCTCAGGTGAATCATATATGATTTCTAACTCTACCATAGAAGTAGACATATTTTATTCCTATCTCTCTTTCTTACTTCCCATGATTGACTCATCATGGTCTATAATACCTCATATTAACTCATAGTTATCACTTACTATCAATTGTTTCACACGTCTAGATAATTTTACTTACTCATTACTTATCTGGGTCTACATCTTCTATTAGGATATCTTAATTATCTTCATCACTTGATATTACTTCTAGTACATGTCTGAGTAATTCTTATTTAACTATAACATGTGTTGGTACACATCTTCCAATAGGATATCTTCCTTATGGTTGTATCCTTTATTTGGACTACCATGTATTGTATACCAACTGTTATCTACTCATCTATTGTTTTAAGGACATAATGGTATGCTACATACTTGGGATTAACTAACTAACTTTGCTTAGAAAAGATAGATTAATAAGGTTGACTCAAGTGTGTTAGGATTATTCTCAAGTGAATATCCATCTCAAGTCATAAGGATATTTGGTTTACCTAAGACAACTTCCTATAGACACTACCAATCCTATAGGTCTCCTTTAAAGGGTTTTAATCCTAAGGTCAAAGCATTTGCTCCGATACCAACTCGTGGTGACCCGGCATACCACCGCATGGTGTAGTATGCAAGTCCGATATAACACCAATGAAACACCGTTCCACTAGTATTATATCGCTCAGAGTGGTACAACAGAAACATATGCGGGTCCAAGGCATGTCTATAGAATTACAACAATGACTCTGTTACATAAGATCAGCACAGCCTCCTACTTTACAATGAGGTAAAACTGCAAATAAACTCCAGAAGAACGACTCGTAGTCTAGTCTTATCACGAACTCTATTTGTAGATTATTTAACTAGCTACAGAGGCTAAGAATAGATTCTAGCTAAGTAGGAGCTAGGTTGAGTAAGCTAGTTCCCTTCTATGGCTAAACTAGGTTTTCTCCTTGTTGGATGTGGTATATGACTCCTCTGACAGTGTCCTGTCTCTTGAAGTAGTTGTTGACTCCTCGGCCTTCGAGTTGCACTGTAGTTCCTCCTTTGATGCCTCCATATCTAAGCAGGGGATTTAAGAGTGGGATGAGTACGAGCGTACTCAACAAGTTCATTATAGGAAAGAGGTGTTTAATGCACTAGCTACAGACATTAGACCGAGAAAGTCTAATACCAATGCAGGTTTTCATAATCATTTCTTCAAGAGGTTGCTTTTATTCGGAAGAGCTATGTCCGTCGGCCTTCACCGGTTTACTAGAACTTCATGGAGCTCCTTTCCGGCCGCGTTCGCAGCTTCCATATCCCGGAACGAGGAGTGACAGGTCACGGTTCTTTACACTCGCGGAGGTGTGTTGCTTTACCCATAAGAGATCTTAACCTTGGTGCCAACCGGGCAATTGTTCCCGTCCACACTTCCTATGGTGTGAGGCCCGGTATAAGGTCTAGCCAATCATGTTCCTCCGCTACCTCGAACACCCACCCGTTGTTGCATACCCCGACCCTGGGTCCTCGTCGGTCCCATTATTCCCGTAATTTCGGGGTGGACCCCGACCACGACAACAGTTTGGGACTCGTTAACCAAACTCCTTCGCCGGTAGCTGCAACCCATCATAGACCACATTACCGTGGGGAATTAGAAGGGGATCCCCACCCTCAAGTTGTTCCGCAAGCGAGAACCGCTACGGTAAGCAACAGCTATACCGTGGGGAATTAGAAGGGGCTCCCCACCCTCAAGTTACTCCGCAAGACACAACTCGCTACGGTAAGCGCATCCGTTGATGAACGAGAGGTGGAAACACTTTTGACTACTCCGTCCCACTCCGGATCTTATGGTTAACACGGGTATTACGGCACAAGAATCATCGGCGACATTTGTTGTTTAATCCTAGATGGATATAAACCCGTGCAATGGAACCTCCACCATATCAACACAATCCATGGTTCCATTGCCCACCACATAGTCATATTCATAATTATGAAAGTAGTGGTTTTGATTTTTATGCGATAGTGATAACCATAATACTTTGCAAGTAATTTGATAAAAATACTCAAATGACATGAGCAAGTGATGAACTTGCCTTTCTTGACTGCAAGATTATGCAGACAAGGTCTTCGTTACGCAATAACTCCAAGTTCTGAAATAGCATCATCGTCCGGTAAGGACGATGTTTAAAAGATTGGCAAGGATGCAATAATGCATAAGAATGAGATGCAATCGTTCTACGCGTGATCTAACCTCGATGATTTAGGATCAGTGAGTTGTAATGATTGGTTTAGGGTGTGTTGCACTTTTAGAATGATTCTCATACAAGGTTCTTATTCAGGTGTGGTTACATGGTATCATGAACAGGTGCTGCAATATAGAATAACAATAATATTACAAGCACACAACTATAACATTTGGTATAATACTAACATGTAATGAATAGTGGTTGGTTTTAGTACTATATGGCATGGTTAGTGGTTAATTATCATATACTTTAAAAGAATAACTTTTGAAGAACATATTCTTTAATAAAGAACAAGTATGATACTTAAGTTGGTGGGGTTATATGGTTGACTATGGTTTCATCTAGTTTCTAGAGTAAGTATTAGATGGATCCAATCAAGATTGGATTCATCAATACCTAGGGCTTGTAAGGTTGAGTTAAGCATAAACATCCTAAGCAAATATTTATACATGGTTGCTATCAAAGTTGATTTATCTGACTGGCGATTGCTAGCTAGGGTTTATAGGTTCTTATAAGCAGTGGTTGGTGATGCTTTCTTATTAACTTCAAAAGAATAACTTTTGAAGAACATACTTCTTAAGTAATAAGAAGTATTACAATTAAGGTTGAGGTTGTCTAGGTTTGCTCTTGGATCTACTAGGTAAGGAATGGTTGGTTCCTAAATAGGATGGTTCATAAGCATCCCATACTAGTAGGGTTTAGTGGAACAGGGTTATGTAAAGTAAAATAGTAGGTGTGGTTGATGTTAGGGTTCATCACAATGGTGTGATGCTAAATAGGAATGAATAAGGATGATGGTTTTGGTAATAGGATCTAGGGTTTACACCTGGTTGATCTTCATTGATCACCATGGTTTAATGGTATGCATACTTGGAATACTAATTTGCTAGTGATAGAGTTCTACATTTTATGTGGACATAGGTATGTCTTTTAGTTGCTAATGATGGCTCTATGATTTGAAATAAAGTACCATGATCACCTGTTCTAACCTTGGGTTTAGGTTAGAAGCAAATTAGGGTTCACATGTAATAATGGAACTAGGGTTCCAAATTAATTTAGGGTTTTAGGAGTCACATGAAATGATGAGGTTATCACTTTATTTATAATGGAACTAGGGTTTCCTAATTACCCTATAATTCTAGGATTAATAACTTCATTATCAAGTTGAAGTTATTAATGAGTTTGAAATAAAAATAATATGAGATTTGATATTTTATTATTTTTAATGAATTAATAAATTAAGGTAATCAGGGTTTAAATCCTTCTAATAAGGATTTAACAAATTAACAAATAAAGAAAAATTAGTTTTAATGTTTTCTTTATTTACTTTACTGGTTTTTATTTGTTTTATACCCTTTTCCTAATTATTGAATTTTAATTGATTTTAGAATTAAAATTAAAGGCTTAAATAACAAGTTTTAAATAATTAAATTTTTATTAGAAATAAAAAGTTCATTTTATATTTTTATTGGATAGGGTTTATCTTTATAAGAATTTTGATATCTTATATTTATTTTTCTCGAGTTTTTATGAATTTTCTATAATTAAATGAAGTTGCAAGTAATTGTTGGATTTAAATTAAAATGAGAAAAAACTAAATCTACTCGGCTAGTTTACCCACGCAAGCCACCGACCGGTGGGGCTAGTTCCACGTCGGTGCCACCGTGGCGTTGAGGTGGCAGGGAAAGGGCTGGCCGACGGCCGCTTGCCGACGGTCGCCGGAGCTACCGGTGTCCCGCGAGGTGGTGCGTGGTTGCGTTGGAACGAGGACAGCGAGGGGATGCTAGTGATGGTCGCGCCGCCACCAGATGGTCGCCGGAGCTTGGCCGGCGACGGGATCGAGCGGCAGAGCTCACGGTTAGCCGTCGCGGTGGAGCTACGACGCCTAATCGAGCGAAGCGAGCACACCAGGAGGTTGAGGAGCTCACCAGGAGGACGTAGGGCGTGACGGCGAGGTCCATGGCGGTCGGGTTCGCCGGAATCGTCATCTCCGGCCGTCGGAGGGAACGAGCTCGACGGAGACGCTACAGATCGCCATGGCTTGATTCCTTTTGCAAATTGACCATGTCGAGGACGGCGATCACAGTGGTGGTCACGGCGGGGCATGGGGCTTCCCCAATCGTCGGTGATAGCCGGAGTCTGGTCGGGTAGGGTTTCGGCCTAGGGTGAAATCGCGCGGAGGAGGAAGGAAACCGAGTCGAGGGTTCATGCTCGGGGTTTTTATAGGCTCTCAAACGAGCCTCGTCACGTCGTCGATGAAGCGAGAGATCGCCGCCGAGAAGAGAATCCCGCCACGGCGTCGTGCCGTCCACCATGCGCGGCGAAGAGATGAGGACGACCCTCTCTCTGTTTTAATTCGACGAAGGGGTATCTTGGGCTGAGCTGGGCTGTGCTGGGCCAGTGCTTGTTGGGCTGCTGGTGGGCTTCTGCGGACAGAGGAGGTCCAGGTGAGGCTTTCTCCCATTTTTTTTCTTTGTTTTTTTTTTCTCCTTTTGTATATTTTCTATTTTAACTCATATTTGAATACCATTCTATTTGCAGATATTTGTAATTATGCTAATCCATTCAAGATTTAGTATACTGACTATTGTTTCACTATTCAATTTGAATTCACATTTTATTTTTGATTATTTGCATATTTATGAACTTATTCAAAATAGCAAATAGACATGAGTTGTTATTTTCACTTCAATTTCCTTTTTGTTTTGAATTCCTATTTAATTTAGAAATATAAGAGTTGATACCTTCTTCTCAAGGTATTTCGAAGTTGTTATTATGTCTTAGTTCCTATTTGAGAAATTAATCACTTGCCCGTTAGTTTCATGTGAGCAACATTTTATTAAGGTTTTGTAGGTTTGATGATCACCCATATTCATTAGCATTTGTGTTCTGGTCTATTAACACTTTGAATTATCTAGAGTAGGTATTACTCTCCTCAAGGTTGGGTCTTAATTATATAGATCAGTGATTGATATGAGTGGTTATTCACCACACATGGGTTTTAATTGTGAGTATAAGCACTAGATGTTTCTTAGGTTTAATTAGTAAAGCATAGAACTTAGCTAATGAGCAATTCTAGGGTCCTAATTATATTCACCTAATGGCATGTGGTTTGGAACTCAAATGTGAACTAGGTTTATGGTGATTATCATCCAAGTGATGCACCAACTAGGGTTTAGTCTTCCCCTATCCATGATAAGGTGGTTACTTGCTTAATAGTTGAGGTTCTCCTTTAGTTACTAAGGACTTGAGAATTGGTTTTTATCTTATACCAATAGATTTCTTTTATATTCTTAATCTATTGTTAAAGTAACTAAAGTAGCTATAATTCTTTTTATAGTTAACTTTGGTGATAATGATGAATGGTTTCTCACCATATATATTATAGGCTTTAACTCTAAGCTTTACTTATGAGCTTATATCTTCTACTTCAAGTTCTTAGGGTTTATGATCACTACACAATTTATAATGATCAAGGTTTGGCTTCCTAAGTTATTACTAGAAATATTTAGATATGATTTTACCAATTATCCCTCTCACTCCACAAGGACTTGGATTATAATCTAAGGTTCTACTCTAGGAATGATGATGTGATTATCTATATATGTGGTCTTCCTTAGAATTTCTACCTTGCTATCTTCTCGTAGCTTGTTCTTCGAGGAATTCTGATAAACCTGCATCTTGTGGCATGCCTCCACCTCCTAGCTGCTTCATCTTGATCCTAACTATTTTATGGAGTAGCTCAATGTGTTGGTCTTCTTGCATCATGGTGCAAGATGATGAGATGAATGAGGTAGAGGGTTCCTTTTATAGGCTTGGGCATGCTCTAATATCATGACACATAGGTGGATGACTCTTGTTTTCATTTGATGAGTAAGGTGCTTGGTTGTCATGCTCTCATCCATAGCAATCCTTTAAGCATGAGGTGGCATCACTTGGGATTCAAGTTATGTAGATATTTTCATCCAATGTGGCATGATGATTATCCTCTCATGTGATTTGTTTTTGGCTAGCCAAGTGGCTTTTGTTACTAAATATCTTGGGAATGATTTTATGCTTGTGGGTGATTCACTATATCATATGTGATTGTATTTATATTGTAATTGGGAATAAAATGTCAAAGACAAGGATTATACCCCAATTTTGAATGGTGATTGTTGATTTCACCAAGGCATGATCATATGAGTTTCAAAGTACTCATAGTTTATTTTATTCAAATAGTTTGAACTATAATTCGTAATGTAAATGAATTTAGTTTTGTGATATTCCACATATTTAAATAGTTATGCTTAAAATAAGAATGTGGGGCTTTTATGCACTTAGGTCCTTGTGTTTTACCATATTTGATAATTAGTTTTAAAGTGAATTCAATTATACCCCAAGTGTAGTTCTTAACTTTTAGGTGTTAATAACTTAGAGTTTGATTATTATCTATTTGATAGTTATGGGCTTCTCCCATCTCTAGGGTTTAATGATAAGCTTGTGTTGGTGTTGAGTTCAAGAATTACCATGAGGTTCATGGTAAGGACATGGGTTAGTTTTAAGACATGGAGGAGATAAGTGAAGAATGGTTTCTCCATTTATTGTTACTTGATTTCCAAATAGATGTATGTTCATATGTTATGGTAAGGATTACCATATTATGATATGTTATAAGATCAGGCAATTGATCATTGAGTAAAGTGTTGTTGTGTTAATTATTAGTTCCATTTGATCTAACCCCCTAGATCAAATCATCTCTATCCAAACAAGGTTTTTAGCAAAGTCACATTGATGTTTATAGCGCTTGACTTGATGAGCTACTTCAATTCCACCAAGGTCAAGTGAAACTTCAATTACTGTGACTGTTTTACTTTAAAGCGCGAAAATTCCCCAGATTTTCTATGCATGAATGCAATGCACACATCTGTTTCCTCTATTTTTGTAACCCCATTACCTGGGATATTACAGTGGCGGCGGTGCGAGACCTCACGGACGGTATGGCCCCAGTTCCGGAGGTGGGGGAGGCTTGCGACGCTTCGGACGAAAGTCTAGCTTGGCTCAGTCGGGCCGGCGGCGACGGCGCCCGCGGGTGTCGTTCCCCTCCTTGGAGGCGCCGCCTAGGAGTGTCGGAATCTCCCTAACCTGCTTGGAGCTGGATGTTGTCTTCGGGCGAAAGCCTCGATTTGTGGATCGGCTCGATGGCGGCGTCTTTGTCGTCATAACTCTATTGGGAGCATCGGGTAGGAAGACAAGGCGCAGAGGTCCTTGGCGGCTTTAATCCGGCGACGCAGCGGTTCTTGGCAGTTCTCCTAGGCGCTATGCTCGTCGCTGCTGGCATGTTCTGGAGGACAGCTTCTGGGATCCGTCCAAGTCCCGCCATTGATCTCCTTCGGATGGTGCGTTGACAAGGAAGTTTCTCTGGGAGCCGTTCCTTTTAGGAGGTGCTTGGCGTCGGTCGAGACGCGGCTTGGTTTGTTGCTTAGGGCAGGTTCTTTGTGTTGTGGTTGTTTGGTCTGTAGCCGGTGTTGTGTGGGGTTACGCTCGTTGCTTGTAGCGAGTGGTGCCGTTCTTGTACTCAAACTTCTGCCTTCTATAAAGATATGGTACGCCTTTGGCGTACTCGCGAAAAAAAGTTTCAAGATCATCATAATTTACCAAAAAAGAGAATTGCTGGGAAGACCAAGCGAAATGGATTGGACAAACTCAGCATGAGCATTTCTTAGTTGCCTGTATATCTGTTACTCTGTTTCTATATCCCTTATTTATTGGGTGCAAACTAGGTAAGTGCATACGCTGATCTCAAAGAGATAATAACACCTGCGGGATATTCAGCCAATAAATTGTAAGCATTATTTGTTAAGTGGATAATGTGGGCAACTCGGCAAGCTATCAGATGGGAGGTGGCGGGCCTGGGTATCCGAAGAGAGGGCTTCAGCAACCTTGGAGCAGAGAGAAGCAGCAGAGGAGGTAGAAGTTGCATAAGAAGCAGTTGTTAGGAGTTTCAGATACACAAAACTAAACAACCGACATATGCTTCGTCGCTAGAATTAAACTTTGATTGTTAATAATTTTACACTTGACCCCTGAATCACTAAATACTAATCGACTACCAATCTAACGAACATATTTTTTTAAGAAAAACAATAACTCAATGACTTGATGATCTCAATAATATTTCATTATATCATTTTCTTCACTTTCAGAGTTATCAAAAAAGCAGAAATAGTAACACAAGCACACAGGAATCATAAATCTTATCACCAGGCTAGACGAGTTTGTTGAACTCAATTCACCAGCCAAAACATTTAGGTGCTACATCGTGATTCACAACTAGAGTGACCAGATTGTTTGCTTGAGAAAGAGAATTTAGGTTTGTCTATTTGAAAAACAGTATTCCAAACTTAACTGATGCTATTTGATTCGCAACTGGGTGGATGAACATTCCATCAACAATAACTGAGAAGCTAACTTTCTTACATTTTGTGCCAATAATTCTTACCTGGAGATCATTGGAACTTGTCAACTTAAGTTTACTTGCATATTTAGCAGGAATGATATTAAGAAGGGTGAGAGTGAGAAGAATACAGGGAAGCAGAAAGTAGCATTGCTCACAGTTGAGGAAGCTGCTGAAGTACATATATGTAATATAGTGCAGAGTGAGGTGATAATAAGTCCCAGTAAAAACACATTCTCAAATATTGCTGACCAAAAAGCAGATACAAAAGCAATAATGTTTTATATAACACAAGAAACAAAACTATGGAGTGGATGAGCATGAGAAGGTGCAATTTTCTGGAGTGGATGAGCATGAGAAGGTGCAATTTCACTGTCAGCTATAACAAAACGCGGAAACCGGAAACATATGTAGATTACTTTATATTGAGCATTGAGAGTACAATTAGATAATTTCCCGAAAGAATACATAGATAAAGAAGCAAACTAAATTCTTCAATAAAGAGGAGGCGGGTAGATTGCTAAACTAGTAAGTTCAAAGAACACATGATAAAAAGAAAGGTCGCATCTACTATACATGAGACATTTATTTGGCACATACCAACACTGACTTGGTAGTTTTAGTATTGACATCCACAATAGTCCCTTTAGATCCTAAAGGGTTTAAGCATAGAGTCCATGCAACAGTCAGAGATTCTTGGCCATAGCTTCATATGCATCAATAAGGAAACAAGCCAGCACATAGTGGACCAAGTTCACACACATTGTAGATCATGAGGATACTGACAGTTAGGCCATTTAGAATCACCACATCACTCAAAAGTTGTCAGATGAAAGGCGAAGCGTTGACAACATATCCCTCTAGTGTCGGAAAGAAGGCATGCCAAACAAGAGTTTGCTTGAACCGAAGTTGAATAGGACCTAGGCCTCTGCGATTGAAACTAGCAACCAACCTGCCATTCATGTCGACCTGTAGTAGCCACTTGTCAAATCTGATCATCACGAGCAGATCACGGTGATCACCATCCAAAAGACTCAACCACTACGTTCCAGTCCCAATGATTGGTAAGCTTTCCAAATTGTATCTCAGATCTGTAGAACCAGCAATTCAACCCGGTGCTTGTAGGTCCAGACCTTGCCTTCATAATCCTGCATCACCCAGGTATCCACGATTGTCACTTCATCATTAAGGTTGTATATGCCAAGCATGCCATTAATCTCAAACAGGCCAGCGTTGTCGGAAACAATCGGAGATCGCATATGCCGGAACGACTCAGTGATGGTGTCGAATACTATTACCCTTTGGCATTTGTACCAATGCAGACTACCAATACAGTATCAACATGGCAGTGTAGTATGCTCAATGATCAATGTGCAGGAGCTAAACTGAGAAGTTGCCGAAAATTGGGGCAACATTTACTACTGCCAGAAATTAAGCACCCGATGGCATTACTAAGAAGTATACAAGACTACAATAGAAGACCAAGATAAGACATCATTAGGCACGACAGATTAAAATTAGATTGATACCATGTTCTAATTAAGACAACAAAGAGTAGTTCTACAACAGGTGATCTAACCTAGAATCAACATGTTTCTTGCCTATAACATGTCAATGCATATCCAACATAACAAAACGAAAGACTAAGAGAGAAAACAAAAACAGTTACTTAGCAAAAGCATAGCATTCTCAGTCATCGAGATCAATATCCCCAGAGTTGGAACGAGATGCTTCGACGCCTTCTGACATCTGTTGCAAGGCCAGCTGAGAATCCAGGGTGTTGATGGTGTAGCTGCAGAGAAGCTGGATGGTCGTGAAAGGACGGTGGGCGACGAGGACAAACTGCTTGTCCTGCTTCACGAATTCGGGGGCTTCCGAGATCCTCTCTACTTTCTTGTCCTTGATGTTGTACTTGCAGATGTGAGCCGACAAACCCAAATGTTCGGTGTAGTACACGCAGTTTGCCTCTATGCCTGGGAACTTAGTAGCATCGACAGGCAGGCACCTGCGGTGACCGATGAAGATGGCAAAATTGCTGATGCTCTGCAGAGGCTCGACCTTGCCTAATTCGGTGTTCATCTTGAACACAAAGAGGGTTCCCTGTATTTTAATGACGAGCACCATATGTATAGCCAAACCCACTAGAAAAAACCGGATGTCGTTTGCATCTTCAGGAAGATCATTGAAGAAAACCTTGACAAAATCGGCATGAAGAGACCTCAGCAAATCCAATAACTCAGCAAATGCAGGGGCAAACCCCAGCCCAGCGATGTGTGGGTAGGCACCACCCACGATCACCTTCCGGAAAAAATTATAAACTTCTTGCCGATAGTCATAAGACAGTACACCTTCACTGTCCGGAACGGTCGTGTAAAGCTTGCAAGACAAGTCGCCAAGCAAAACAAGGCAAAGCGGAGATGATGCCTTCCCCCTGCCCCAGGAACCGACGAAGGCGACCCTCACGTCGGGGGGCATAGGCACCATGAAACGGAGCGTATAGCCAGTAAGAGGGTTGAACACACGAGCAGCGTGAGGAGGGCTCCTGTCCGCCAGGACGAAGAAGCCGCTAGTGGTGGCCACGACGTAGTAGTCCAGCAGCAGCGGAATCTTCTTGCGGAGGAAGCGGCCGGTGTTAGTGTTCAAAAGGATCCGCCTATCGTCGCTTTGGAAGACCTCGTCGAGCACGATCCATGCTCGCGGAAAGAAGCGAGGATCGGATGTGTTAGTCTTGGGGTCGTCGGTGGCGGCACGCCAGCTGGGGCAGACGGCGCGGAAGTCCATGTAGCAGTCGACGTCGTTGGTGGCGAGGAAGGAGTCGGCGATACGGCGGACGAGGTCATCCGGGAGCGAGGCCCAGCCAGCAGTCGCCGTGGCCGGAACCACCGGCGAGATTTGCAGACAACTTGGGTCCTTCTTCTTCCTCTTGGCCGGTGGAATATCAGGGGTGGTCAACGGCATTGGAACTTCAGCAGGCACGGCCGCTATTGCCTCACGCTCGACGGCTCGAGTTGATTCCGGATCTAAAAAACCAGAGTCGATTAAAAATCCAATCCAGACCCTAATCCTCCCTGCCACGGCGTTGCGATTGAGAAAACACAGGACGGCACATTGCAACAATCGCTCAAGAAAGAAGAAGAAGAATAGAGAAATCGGTTACCAGATCAGCAGGCCAACACGACCAGAGCGGGAGCGGAAGCACGGATCAAGATAGAGGAACCAACAGAGTGACGGACCAAAGGCATGGGGAATGGAGTAGCTTTTCCCCTTTAGCCCAAACAGCGCCGCATCGAGTGTTTGGGATGTTGTGGCAGTCTCGCAAAATGTCACCCAAACAGCGCCGCATCGAGTGTTTGGGGACGTTGGGAGACGTGTTTCGTTTTTAGAGAAGTCACACCAGCCGCGTCCCCTAAACGCGTTCCGAAAAATTAAAATAATGTATTTTTATTTTAATAGATTGAAGAAAACTCTATACTTATATTTAAATCGGTGCAACATAAACAAATTACATAGTATAAAAATTTCGAAAAAACATGATCAAATTACATATAAAAATTTAAAACTACTTCTTCTTTGATGGCCCCGCCTCGTCGTTCTCACGATGGCGCTTCCTGCTTTGCTTGTCACCTCTTCCGAAGAGGCGGTGTCGGTCGACGCGTCGGAGGAACTTGTGTCCTCCTCGTCGTCGACGATGCTCGACGGCTGCGGCTTCACCTTGGGCTTCGCTTTCACGTTCGCCTCCGCCTTCGCCCGGCCCGCCGCCGCCGTCGCCTCCTCAGACCCTTCCTCCTCCGCCTCCTCCTCCACGGCCTCCCATTCCTCCGCGTTGTCCAGTGGCAGTGGGGAATCATCGCCGCTGCTGGGCGTCGCCACTCTGTGACACCAATGGCGCCATCCTGGAGACTTTCCCTCGCTGTCGGTGTCTGATGGAAGCTGAGAGAAGTCGCTCATCGTGAGAAGTTTGGATGAATGGCGACCGGTTGAAGATCCGAAAGCGCCTACGTACGGGTCTTATTGAGCGCGGATGAACGGCGACGCAGAAGTCGAAGAGAGCGGTGGTTGCTCTTCCGGGGAATTCGCGCTCCATTCCGGCGGTTCGCGTGTCGGTCGATGCGGTTGCCAATGCGACGGTTCCCCTTCCCGACAACTGCACCGTCGCTATGTGGGCGGCGGTTGAGCGTCCGAGCCGCTGACGCGTCGGGCCTGCGCCTCCTCGCCTCTCATTTCGTTGTGTCCGGCGTGCCCGGAGCGTCCCCTGTGGGGCGGGAACGGGCTCGGGTCACCGGACACCGTATCGGGCCACGCAGGACAAAAAGAGGCTTTGTGGCATGATGTCTACGGGTGCTTCTATTCTTGTAGACAGTATTGGGCCTCCAAGAGCAGAGGTTTGTAGAACAGCAGCAAGTTTCCCTTAAGTGGATCACCCAAGGTTTATCGAACTCAGGGAGGAAGAGGTCAAAGATATCCCTCTCAAGCAACCCTGCAACCACAAAGCAAGAAGTCTCTTGTGTCCCCAACACACCTAATAGGTGCACTAGTTCGGCGAAGAGATAGTGAAATACAAGTTGTATGGATGAATATGAGCAAGTAGTAACGGCGCCGTAAAAGTGCTTGCCAGGCGTGCGCTTGATGGTATTAATATTGCAGGAGTAAAGATGCGAGAAAACAAGTAAACAAGCAGCGATAGCAGATATTTAGGAACAAGGCCTAGGGATCATACTTTCACTAGTGGACACTCTCAACATTGATCACATAACAGAATAAATAGATAGATGCTAGACTCTACACCCTCTTGTTGGATGATGAACACCACTAATCGTGTAGGATTACACGAACCCTCAATGCCGGAGTTAACAAGCTCCACAATATTCGATATTCATGTTTAAGTAACCTTAGAGTGCATGACAAATCAACATAACCAAACCAAGTACTAACATAGCATGCACACTGTCACCTTCACACTACGAGAGGAGGAATAGATCACATCAATACTATCATAGCAATAGTTAACTTCATAATCTACAAGAGATCACAATCATAGCCTACGCCAAGTACTACACGATGCACACACTGTCACCATTACACCGTGCGGGAGGAATAAACTACTTTAATAACATCACTAGAGTAGCACACAGATAAATTGTGATACAAAACACATTGCAATCATAAAGAGATATAAATAAGCACTTCACTATGCCATTCATAACAGCGAATAAGTATTCTGTGAAATATAGCCTAAGAGACCCACACGGTGCACACGCTGTCACCTTTACACACGTTTGACAAGGAGTCTCCGGAGATCACATAAGTAAAATCCACTTGACTAGCACAATGACATCTAGATTACAAGCATCATCATATGAATCTCAATCATGTAAGGCAGCTCATGAGATTATTGTATTGAAGCACATAGGAGAGAGATTAACCACATAGCTACCGGTACAGCCCCGAGCCTCGATGGAGAACTACTCCCTCCTCATGGGAGACAGAAGCGTTGATGAAGATGGCGGTGGTGTTGATGGAGAAGCCTTCCGGGGGCACTTCCCTGTCCCGGCGGCGTGCCGGAACAGAGACTCCTGTCCCCCAGATCTTGGCTTCGCGATGGCGGCTGCTCTGGAAGGTTTCTCGTACCGTGGATTTTCCGTATCGTGTTTTAGGTCAGGGACCTTTATATAGGCGAAGAGGCGGAGTCGGAGGGTCGACGAGGCGGTGACACACTAGGGGGGCGCGGCCAGGGCCTGGGCCGCGCCACCCTGGCGTCTGGTGGCCAAGTGGCCCCCCTCTGGCCTCTCTCGGGTGTTCTGGAAGCTTCGCGTGATCCTAAGATGCTGGGCGTTGATTTCGTCCGATTCCGAGAATATTTCCTTACTAGGATTTCTGAAACCAAAAACAGCAGAAAACAGCAACTGGCCCTTCGGCATCTCGTCAATAGGTTAGTTCCGGAAAACGCATAAATATGACATAAAGTATGCATAAAATGTTGGGGGGATGACCCCCGGTGTGCCAAAGGCATGCCAAACCGGATGGTTTGAGCCATCAAGATACCGGTTTAATGTTCGTACCGGAACATAGAGATAAGAATTTAGCTAAGTAAGGCTAAGCCGGTATCCCCAAGAGGGGTATGCCGGAACCGGATAAGAAGATACCGGGCTACCGGAAGGAAGAGCGTGTCGGCAGAACTGGTCAAAGATTCTCTCCAGAGCTAGAAGACAAGGATGAGTGATGTCTACGGGAGCTTCTATTCTTGTAGACAGTGTTGGGCCTCCAAGAGCAGAGGTTTGTAGAACAGCAGCAAGTTTCCCTTAAGTGGATCACCCAAGGTTTATCGATCTCGTGGAGGAAGAGGTCAAAGATATCCCTCTCATGCAACCCCGCAACCACAAAGCAAGAAGTCTCTTGTGTCCCCAACACACCTAATAGGTGCACTAGTTCGGCGAAGAGATAGTGAAATACAGGTGGTATGAATAAGTAGTAGCAACGGCACCGTAAAAGTGCTTTGCCCAGGACAAGTAAACAAGGAGTAGTAACACAAGCAGTAGTAACGCAATGAAACAAGAAACAAGCAACGATAACAGTATTTAGGAACAAGGCCTAGGGATTAGACTTTCACTAGTGGACACTCTCAACATTGATCACATAACAGAATAGATAAATGCATACTCTACACTCTTGTTGGATGATGAACACATTGCGTAGGATTACACGAACCCTCAATGCCGGAGTTAACAAGCTCCACAATTCAATATTCATATTTAAATAACCTTAGAGTGCAAGAAAGATCAATACGACTAAACCAAGTACTAACACAGCATGCACACTGTCACCTTCACACTATGTAGGAGGAATAGATCACATTAATACCATCATAGCAATAGTTAACTTCATAATCTACAAGAGATCATGATCATAGCATACGCCAAGTACTAACACGGATGCACACACTGTCACCATTACACCGTGCAGGAGGAATAAACTACTTTAATAACATCACTAGAGTAGCACATAGATAAATTGTGATACAAAACACATTGCAATCATAAAGAGATATAAATAAGCACTTCACTACGCCATTCATAACAAGTGAGTAAGTATTCTCGTGAAATATAGCCTAAGAGACCCACACGGTGCACACACTCGTCACCTTTACACACGTGGGACAAGGAGTCTCCGGAGATCACATAAGTAAAACTCACTTGACTAGCACAATGACATCTAGATTACAAGCATCATCATATGAATCTCAATCATGTAAGGCAGCTCATGAGATTATTGTATTGAAGTACATAGGAGAGAGATGAACCACATAGCTACCGGTACAACCCCAAGCCTCGATGGAGAACTACTCCCTCCTCATGGGAGCAGCAGCGGTGATGAAGATGGCGGTGGAGATGGCAGCGGTGTCGATGGAGAAGCCTTCCGGGGCACTTCCCCGCTCCGGCAGGGTGCCGGAACGAGACTCCTGTCCCCTAGATCTTGGCTTCGCGATGGCGGCGGCTTCCGGAAGGTTTTCCGTATCGTGGTTTTTCGTATCGTGGTTTTCGCGACGGAGGCTTTAAATAGGCGGAAGGGCAGCCTCGGAGGGGCTCGGGGGGCCCACACCATAGGGCGGCACGGCCCCCCTCCGGCCGCGCCGGGTGTGGTGTGGGGCCCCCGTGGCTTCCCTCCGGCGGCTCTCGGTGTTCCGGAAGGCTCCGGGAAAAATAGGACCCCGGGTCTTGATTTCGTCCAATTCCGAGAATATTTCGTTACTAGGATTTCTGAAACCAAAAACAGCAGTAAAACGAGAACTCGGCACTTCGGCATCTTGTTAATAGGTTAGTTCCAGAAAATGCACGAATATGACATAAAGTGTGCATAAAACATGTAGATAACATCAATAATGTGGCATGGAACATAAGAAATTATCGATACGTCGGAGACGTATCAATGAGCTAAGCAAAGTAGCTTTAAACGAAGGGCTAACGATAAAGAGAAGGATGACGGTCAAAGAAGCCGGAGGACGTCAGCATCCCTGATTAAAGAGGACTCCGGTGTCATCTATGATTAAAGTAGCTTTATGAAGTAGTTTGTCTAGTCAAAGATGCCATTAGGGTTCT